>NW_027191014.1:0-19834 GCF_040958095.1 Procambarus clarkii
GGTGAGGGTGGGTGTGAGACAGCATGGTGAGGGAGGGTGTGAGGCAGCATGGTGAGGGTGGGTGTGTGAGGCAGGGTGGTGAGGGTTGGTGTGTAAGGCTGGGTGGTGAGGGTGGGTGTGTGAGGCCGCATGGTGAGGGTGGGTGTGTAAGGCAGCATGGTGAGGGTGGGTGTGTGAGGCAGGGTGGTGAGGGTGGGTGTGTGAGGGAGGGTGGTGAGTGTGGGTGAGTGAGGAAGCATGGTGAGGGTGGGTGTGTGAGGCAGGGGGGTGAGGGTGAGTGTGTGAGGCAGCATGGTGAGGGTGGTTGTGTGAGGCAGGGTGGGTGTGTGAGGCAGCATGGTGAGGGTGGGTGTGTGAGGCAGCATGGTGAGGGTGGGTGTGTGAGGCAGCATGATGAGGGTGGGTGTGTGAGGCAGGGTGGTGAGGGCGGGTGTGTGAGGCAGCATGGTGAGGGAGGGTGTGTGAGGCAGGGTGGTGAGGGTGGGTGTGTGAGGCAGCATGGTGAGGCTGGGTGTGTGAGGCAGCATGGTGAAGGTGGGTGTGTGAAGCAGTGTGGTGAAGGTGGGTGTGTGAGGCAGCATGGTGAGGGTGGGTGTGTGAGGCAGCATGGTGAGGGTGGGTGTGTGAGGCAGGGTGGTGAGGGTGGGTGTATGAGGCAGCATGGTGAGGGAGGGTGTGTGAGGCAGGGTGGTTAGGGTGGGTGTGTGAGGCAGGGTGGTGAGGGTGGGTGTGTGAGGCAGGGTGGTGAGGGTGGGTGTGTGAAGCAGGTTGGTGAGGGTGGGTGGTTGAGGCAGCATGGTGAGGGTGGGTGTGTGAGGCAGCATGGTGAGGGTGGGTGTGAGGCAGCATGGTGTGGGTGGGTGTGTGAGGCAGGGTGGTGAGGGTGGTTGTGTGAGGCAGGGTGGTGAGGGTGGGTGTGTGAGGCAGCATGGTGAGGGAGGGTGTGTGAGGCAAGGTGGTGAGGGTGGGTGTGTGAGGCAGGGTGGTGAGGGTGTGTGTGTGAGGCAGCATGGTGAGGGAGGGTGTGTGAGGCAGGGTGTGTGAGGCTGCATGGTGAGGGTGGGTGTGTGAGGCAGGGTGGTGAGGGTGGGTGTGTGAGGCAGGGTGGTGAGGGTGTGTGTGTGAGGCAGGGTGGTGATGGTGCGTGTGTGAGGCAGCGTGGTGATGGTGGGTGTGTGAGGCAGGGTGGTGAGGGTGGGTGTGTGAGGCAGGGTGGTGAGGGTGGATGTGTGAGGCAGTGTGGTGAGGGTGGGTGTGTAAGGCAGGGTGGTGAGGGTGGGTGTGTGAGGCAGGGTGGTGAGGGTGGGTGTGTGAGGCAGGATGGTGAGGGTGGGTGTGTGAGGCAGGGTGGTGAGGGTGGGTGTGTGAGGCAGGGTGCTGAGGGTGTGTGTGTGAGGCAGGGTGGTGATGGTGCGTGTGTGAGGCAGCATGGTGAGGGTGGGTGTATGAGGCAGCATGGTGTGGGTGGGTGTGTGAGGCAGCATGGTGAGGGTGGGTGTGTGAGGCAGGGTGGTGACGGTGGGTGTATGAGGCAGCATAGTGAGGGTGGGTGTGTGAGGCAGGGTGCTGAGGGTGTGTGTGTGAGGCAGGGTGGTGATGGTGCGTGTGTGAGGCAGCATGGTGAGGGTGGGTGTATGAGGCAGCATGGTGTGGGTGGGTGTGTGAGGCAGGGTGCTGAGGGTGTGTGTGTGAGGCAGGGTGGTGATGGTGCGTGTGTGAGGCAGCATGGTGAGGGTGGGTGTATGAGGCAGCATGGTGTGGGTGGGTGTGTGAGGCAGCATGGTGAGGGTGGGTGTGTGAGGCAGGGTGGTGACGGTGGGTGTATGAGGCAGCATAGTGAGGGTGGGTGTGTGAGGCAGGGTGCTGAGGGTGTGTGTGTGAGGCAGGGTGGTGATGGTGCGTGTGTGAGGCAGCATGGTGAGGGTGGGTGTATGAGGCAGGATGGTGAGGGTGGGTGTGTGAGGAAGCACGGTGAGGGTGGGTGTGTGAGGCAGAGTGGTGAGGGTGGGTGTGTGAGGCAGGGTGGTCAGGGTGGGTGTGTGAGGCAAGGTGGTGAGGGTGGGTGTGTGAGGCAGGGTGGTGAGGGTGTGTGTGTGAGGCAGGATAGTGAGGGAGGGTGTGTGAGGCAGGGTGTGTGAGGCTGCATGGTGAGGGTGGGTGTGTGAGGCAGGGTGGTGAGGGTGGGTGTGTGAGGCAGGGTGGTGAGGGTGTGTGTGTGAGGCAGGGTGGTGATGGTGCGTGTGTGAGGCAGCATGGTGATGGTGGGTGTGTGAGGCAGGGTGGTGAGGGTGGGTGTGTGAGGCAGGGTGGTGAGGGTGGATGTGTGAGGCAGTGTGGTGAGGGTGGGTGTGTGAGGCAGGGTGGTGAGGGTGGGTGTGTGAGGCAGGGTGGTGAGGGTGGGTGTGAGAGGCAGGATGGTGAGGGTGGGTGTGTGAGGCAGGGTGGTGAGGGTGGGTGTGTGAGGCAGGGTGCTGAGGGTGTGTGTGTGAGGCAGGGTGGTGATGGTGCGTGTGTGAGGCAGCATGGTGAGGGTGGGTGTGTGAGGCAGCATGGTGTGGGTGGGTGTGTGAGGCAGCATGGTGAGGGTGGGTGTGTGAGGCAGGGTGGTGAGGGCCGGTGTGTGCGGCAGCATGGTGAGGGAGAGTGTGTGAGGCAGGGTGGTGAGGGTGGGTGTGTGAGGCAGCATTGTGAGGCTGGGTGTGTGAGGCAGCATGGTGAGGGTGGGTGTGTGAGGCAGGGTGGTGAGGGTTAGTGTGTGAGGCAGCATTGTGAGGCTGGCTGTGTGAGGCAGCGTGGTGAGGGTGGGTTTGTGAGGCAGTGTGGTGAAGGTGGGTGTGTTAGGCAGCATGGTGAGGGTGGGTGTGTTAGGCAGGGTGGTGAGGGTGGGTGTGTGAGGCAATGTGGTGAAGGTGGGTGTGTGAGGCAGCATGGTGAGGGTGGGTGTGTGAGGCAGTGTGGTGAAGGTGGGTGTGTGAGGCAGCATGGTGAGGGTGGGTGTGTGAGGCAGGGTGGTGAGGGTGGGTGTGTGAGGCAGCGTGGTGAGGGTGGGTGTGTGAGGCAGCATGGTGAGGGTGGGTGTGTGAGGCAGGGTGGTGACGGTGGGTGTATGAGGCAGCATAGTGAGGGTG
Source organism: Procambarus clarkii (assembly GCF_040958095.1). NCBI lineage: Eukaryota > Metazoa > Arthropoda > Malacostraca > Decapoda > Cambaridae > Procambarus > Procambarus clarkii. The sequence continues at coordinate 3,129 of NW_027191014.1, forward strand.
GGTGTGTGAGGCAGGGTAGTTAGGGTGGGTGTGTGAGGCAGCATGGTGAGGGTGGGTGTGTGAGGCAGGATGGTGAGGGTGGGTGTGTGAGGCAGCACGGTGAGGGTGGGTGTGTGAGGCAGAGTGGTGAGGGTGGGTGTGTGAGGCAGGGTGGTCAGGGTGGGTGTGTGAGGCAGCATGGTGAAGGTGGGTGTGTGAGGCAGGTTGGTGAGGGTGGGTGTGTGAGGCAGCATAGTGAGGGTGGGTGTGTAAGGCAGCATGGTGAGGGTGGGTGTTAGGCAGAGTGGTGAGGGTGGGTGTGTGAGGTAGCTTGGTGAGGGTGGGTGTGAGGCAGCATGGTGAGGGTGGGTGTGAGACAGCATGGTGAGGGAGGGTGTGAGGCAGCATGGTGAGGGTGGGTGTGTGAGGCAGGGTGGTGAGGGTTGGTGTGTAAGGCTGGGTGGTGAGGGTGGGTGTGTGAGGCCGCATGGTGAGGGTGGGTGTGTAAGGCAGCATGGTGAGGGTGGGTGTGTGAGGCAGGGTGGTGAGGGTGGGTGTGTGAGGGAGGGTGGTGAGTGTGGGTGAGTGAGGAAGCATGGTGAGGGTGGGTGTGTGAGGCAGGGGGGTGAGGGTGGGTGTGTGAGGCAGCATGGTGAGGGTGGTTGTGTGAGGCAGGGTGGGTGTGTGAGGCAGCATGGTGAGGGTGGGTGTGTGAGGCAGCATGGTGAGGGTGGGTGTGTGAGGCAGCATGATGAGGGTGGGTGTGTGAGGCAGGGTGGTGAGGGCCGGTGTGTGAGGCAGCATGGTGAGGAAGGGTGTGTGAGGCAGGGTGGTGAGGGTGGGTGTGTGAGGCAGCATGGTGAGGCTGGGTGTGTGAGGCAGCATGGTGAAGGTGGGTGTGTGAGGCAGGGTGGTGAGGGTTAGTGTGTGAGGCAGCATGGTGAGGCTGGCTGTGTGAGGCAGCGTGGTGAGGGTGGGTGTGTGAGGCAGTGTGGTGAAGGTGGGTGTGTGAGGCAGCATGGTGAGGGTGGGTGTGTGAGGCAGCATGGTGAGGGTGGGTGTGTGAGGCAGGGTGGTGAGGGTGGGTGTATGAGGCAGCATGGTGAGGGAGGGTGTGTGAGGCAGGGTGGTTAGGGTGGGTGTGTGAGGCAGGGTGGTGAGGGTGGGTGTGTGAGGCAGGGTGGTGAGGGTGGGTGTGTGAAGCAGGTTGGTGAGGGTGGGTGGTTGAGGCAGCATGGTGAGGGTGGGTGTGTGAGGCAGGGTGGGTGTGTGAGGCAGCATGGTGAGGGTGGGTGTGTGAGGCAGCATGGTGAGGGTGGGTGTGTGAGGCAGCATGATGAGGGTGGGTGTGTGAGGCAGGGTGGTGAGGGCCGGTGTGTGAGGCAGCATGGTGAGGGAGGGTGTGTGAGGCAGGGTGGTGAGGGTGGGTGTGTGAGGCAGCATGGTGAGGCTGGGTGTGTGAGGCAGCATGGTGAAGGTGGGTGTGTGAAGCAGTGTGGTGAAGGTGGGTGTGTGAGGCAGCATGGTGAGGGTGGGTGTGTGAGGCAGCATGGTGAGGGTGGGTGTGTGAGGCAGGGTGGTGAGGGTGGGTGTATGAGGCAGCATGGTGAGGGAGGGTGTGTGAGGCAGGGTGGTTAGGGTGGGTGTGTGAGGCAGGGTGGTGAGGGTGGGTGTGTGAGGCAGGGTGGTGAGGGTGGGTGTGTGAAGCAGGTTGGTGAGGGTGGGTGGTTGAGGCAGCATGGTGAGGGTGGGTGTGTGAGGCAGCATGGTGAGGGTGGGTGTGAGGCAGCATGGTGTGGGTGGGTGTGTGAGGCAGGGTGGTGAGGGTGGTTGTGTGAGGCAGGGTGGTGAGGGTGGGTGTGTGAGGCAGCATGGTGAGGGAGGGTGTGTGAGGCAAGGTGGTGAGGGTGGGTGTGTGAGGCAGGGTGGTGAGGGTGTGTGTGTGAGGCAGCATGGTGAGGGAGGGTGTGTGAGGCAGGGTGTGTGAGGCTGCATGGTGAGGGTGGGTGTGTGAGGCAGGGTGGTGAGGGTGGGTGTGTGAGGCAGGGTGGTGAGGGTGTGTGTGTGAGGCAGGGTGGTGATGGTGCGTGTGTGAGGCAGCGTGGTGATGGTGGGTGTGTGAGGCAGGGTGGTGAGGGTGGGTGTGTGAGGCAGGGTGGTGAGGGTGGATGTGTGAGGCAGTGTGGTGAGGGTGGGTGTGTAAGGCAGGGTGGTGAGGGTGGGTGTGTGAGGCAGGGTGGTGAGGGTGGGTGTGTGAGGCAGGATGGTGAGGGTGGGTGTGTGAGGCAGGGTGGTGAGGGTGGGTGTGTGAGGCAGGGTGCTGAGGGTGTGTGTGTGAGGCAGGGTGGTGATGGTGCGTGTGTGAGGCAGCATGGTGAGGGTGGGTGTATGAGGCAGCATGGTGTGGGTGGGTGTGTGAGGCAGCATGGTGAGGGTGGGTGTGTGAGGCAGGGTGGTGACGGTGGGTGTATGAGGCAGCATAGTGAGGGTGGGTGTGTGAGGCAGGGTGCTGAGGGTGTGTGTGTGAGGCAGGGTGGTGATGGTGCGTGTGTGAGGCAGCATGGTGAGGGTGGGTGTATGAGGCAGCATGGTGTGGGTGGGTGTGTGAGGCAGGGTGCTGAGGGTGTGTGTGTGAGGCAGGGTGGTGATGGTGCGTGTGTGAGGCAGCATGGTGAGGGTGGGTGTATGAGGCAGCATGGTGTGGGTGGGTGTGTGAGGCAGCATGGTGAGGGTGGGTGTGTGAGGCAGGGTGGTGACGGTGGGTGTATGAGGCAGCATAGTGAGGGTGGGTGTGTGAGGCAGGGTGCTGAGGGTGTGTGTGTGAGGCAGGGTGGTGATGGTGCGTGTGTGAGGCAGCATGGTGAGGGTGGGTGTATGAGGCAGGATGGTGAGGGTGGGTGTGTGAGGAAGCACGGTGAGGGTGGGTGTGTGAGGCAGAGTGGTGAGGGTGGGTGTGTGAGGCAGGGTGGTCAGGGTGGGTGTGTGAGGCAAGGTGGTGAGGGTGGGTGTGTGAGGCAGGGTGGTGAGGGTGTGTGTGTGAGGCAGCATAGTGAGGGAGGGTGTGTGAGGCAGGGTGTGTGAGGCTGCATGGTGAGGGTGGGTGTGTGAGGCAGGGTGGTGAGGGTGGGTGTGTGAGGCAGGGTGGTGAGGGTGTGTGTGTGAGGCAGGGTGGTGATGGTGCGTGTGTGAGGCAGCATGGTGATGGTGGGTGTGTGAGGCAGGGTGGTGAGGGTGGGTGTGTGAGGCAGGGTGGTGAGGGTGGATGTGTGAGGCAGTGTGGTGAGGGTGGGTGTGTAAGGCAGGGTGGTGAGGGTGGGTGTGTGAGGCAGGGTGGTGAGGGTGGGTGTGAGAGGCAGGATGGTGAGGGTGGGTGTGTGAGGCAGGGTGGTGAGGGTGGGTGTGTGAGGCAGGGTGCTGAGGGTGTGTGTGTGAGGAAGGGTGGTGATGGTGCGTGTGTGAGGCAGCATGGTGAGGGTGGGTGTGTGAGGCAGCATGGTGTGGGTGGGTGTGTGAGGCAGCATGGTGAGGGTGGGTGTGTGAGGCAGGGTGGTGAGGGCCGGTGTGTGCGGCAGCATGGTGAGGGAGAGTGTGTGAGGCAGGGTGGTGAGGGTGGGTGTGTGAGGCAGCATTGTGAGGCTGGGTGTGTGAGGCAGCATGGTGAGGGTGGGTGTGTGAGGCAGGGTGGTGAGGGTTAGTGTGTGAGGCAGCATTGTGAGGCTGGCTGTGTGAGGCAGCGTGGTGAGGGTGGGTGTGTGAGGCAGTGTGGTGAAGGTGGGTGTGTGAGGCAGCATGGTGAGGGTGGGTGTGTTAGGCAGGGTGGTGAGGGTGGGTGTGTGAGGCAGTGTGGTGAAGGTGGGTGTGTGAGGCAGCATGGTGAGGGTGGGTGTGTGAGGCAGTGTGGTGAAGGTGGGTGTGTGAGGCAGCATGGTGAGGGTGGGTGTGTGAGGCAGGGTGGTGAGGGTGGGTGTGTGAGGCAGCGTGGTGAGGGTGGGTGTGTGAGGCAGCATGGTGAGGGTGGGTGTGTCAGGCAGGGTGGTGACGGTGGGTGTATGAGGCAGCATAGTGAGGGTGGGTGTGTGAGGCAGGGTAGTTAGGGTGGGTGTGTGAGGCAGCATGGTGAGGGTGGGTGTGTGAGGCAGGATGGTGAGGGTGGGTGTGTGAGGCAGCACGGTGAGGGTGGGTGTGTGAGGCAGAGTGGTGAGGGTGGGTGTGTGAGGCAGGGTGGTCAGGGTGGGTGTGTGAGGCAGCATGGTGAAGGTGGGTGTGTGAGGCAGGTTGGTGAGGGTGGGTGTGTGAGGCAGCATAGTGAGGGTGGGTGTGTAAGGCAGCATGGTGAGGGTGGGTGTTAGGCAGAGTGGTGAGGGTGGGTGTGTGAGGTAGCTTGGTGAGGGTGGGTGTGAGGCAGCATGGTGAGGGTGGGTGTGAGACAGCATGGTGAGGGAGGGTGTGAGGCAGCATGGTGAGGGTGGGTGTGTGAGGCAGGGTGGTGAGGGTTGGTGTGCAAGGCTGGGTGGTGAGGGTGGGTGTGTGAGGCCGCATGGTGAGGGTGGGTGTGTAAGGCAGCATGGTGAGGGTGGGTGTGTGAGGCAGGGTGGTGAGGGTGGGTGTGTGAGGGAGGGTGGTGAGTGTGGGTGAGTGAGGAAGCATGGTGAGGGTGGGTGTGTGAGGCAGGGGGATGAGGGTGGGTGTGTGAGGCAGCATGGTGAGGGTGGTTGTGTGAGGCAGGGTGGGTGTGTGAGGCAGCATGGTGAGGGTGGGTGTGTGAGGCAGCATGGTGAGGGTGGGTGTGTGAGGCAGCATGATGAGGGTGGGTGTGTGAGGCAGGGTGGTGAGGGTGGGTGTGTGAGGCAGCATGGTGAGGAAGGGTGTGTGAGGCAGGGTGGTGAGGGTGGGTGTGTGAGGCAGCATGGTGAGGCTGGGTGTGTGAGGCAGCATGGTGAAGGTGGGTGTGTGAGGCAGGGTGGTGAGGGTTAGTGTGTGAGGCAGCATGGTGAGGCTGGCTGTGTGAGGCAGCGTGGTGAGGGTGGGTGTGTGAGGCAGTGTGGTGAAGGTGGGTGTGTGAGGCAGCATGGTGAGGGTGGGTGTGTGAGGCAGCATGGTGAGGGTGGGTGTGTGAGGCAGGGTGGTGAGGGTGGGTGTATGAGGCAGCATGGTGAGGGAGGGTGTGTGAGGCAGGGTGGTTAGGGTGGGTGTGTGAGGCAGGGTGGTGAGGGTGGGTGTGTGAGGCAGGGTGGTGAGGGTGGGTGTGTGAAGCAGGTTGGTGAGGGTGGGTGGTTGAGGCAGCATGGTGAGGGTGGGTGTGTGAGGCAGGGTGGGTGTGTGAGGCAGCATGGTGAGGGTGGGTGTGTGAGGCAGCATGGTGAGGGTGGGTGTGTGAGGCAGCATGATGAGGGTGGGTGTGTGAGGCAGGGTGGTGAGGGCCGGTGTGTGAGGCAGCATGGTGAGGGAGGGTGTGTGAGGCAGGGTGGTGAGGGTGGGTGTGTGAGGCAGCATGGTGAGGCTGGGTGTGTGAGGCAGCATGGTGAAGGTGGGTGTGTGAAGCAGTGTGGTGAAGGTGGGTGTGTGAGGCAGCATGGTGAGGGTGGGTGTGTGAGGCAGCATGGTGAGGGTGGGTGTGTGAGGCAGGGTGGTGAGGGTGGGTGTATGAGGCAGCATGGTGAGGGAGGGTGTGTGAGGCAGGGTGGTTAGGGTGGGTGTGTGAGGCAGGGTGGTGAGGGTGGGTGTGTGAGGCAGGGTGGTGAGGGTGGGTGTGTTAAGCAGGTTGGTGAGGGTGGGTGGTTGAGGCAGCATGGTGAGGGTGGGTGTGTGAGGCAGCATGGTGAGGGTGGGTGTGAGGCAGCATGGTGTGGGTGGGTGTGTGAGGCAGGGTGGTGAGGGTGGTTGTGTGAGGCAGGGTGGTGAGGGTGGGTGTGTGAGGCAGCATGGTGAGGGAGGGTGTGTGAGGCAAGGTGGTGAGGGTGGGTGTGTGAGGCAGGGTGGTGAGGGTGTGTGTGTGAGGCAGCATGGTGAGGGAGGGTGTGTGAGGCAGGGTGTGTGAGGCTGCATGGTGAGGGTGGGTGTGTGAGGCAGGGTGGTGAGGGTGGGTGTGTGAGGCAGGGTGGTGAGGGTGTGTGTGTGAGGCAGGGTGGTGATGGTGCGTGTGTGAGGCAGCGTGGTGATGGTGGGTGTGTGAGGCAGGGTGGTGAGGGTGGGTGTGTGAGGCAGGGTGGTGAGGGTGGATGTGTGAGGCAGTGTGGTGAGGGTGGGTGTGTAAGGCAGGGTGGTGAGGGTGGGTGTGTGAGGCAGGGTGGTGAGGGTGGGTGTGTGAGGCAGGATGGTGAGGGTGGGTGTGTGAGGCAGGGTGGTGAGGGTGGGTGTGTGAGGCAGGGTGCTGAGGGTGTGTGTGTGAGGCAGGGTGGTGATGGTGCGTGTGTGAGGCAGCATGGTGAGGGTGGGTGTATGAGGCAGCATGGTGTGGGTGGGTGTGTGAGGCAGCATGGTGAGGGTGGGTGTGTGAGGCAGGGTGGTGACGGTGGGTGTATGAGGCAGCATAGTGAGGGTGGGTGTGTGAGGCAGGGTGCTGAGGGTGTGTGTGTGAGGCAGGGTGGTGATGGTGCGTGTGTGAGGCAGCATGGTGAGGGTGGGTGTATGAGGCAGCATGGTGTGGGTGGGTGTGTGAGGCAGGGTGCTGAGGGTGTGTGTGTGAGGCAGGGTGGTGATGGTGCGTGTGTGAGGCAGCATGGTGAGGGTGGGTGTATGAGGCAGCATGGTGTGGGTGGGTGTGTGAGGCAGCATGGTGAGGGTGGGTGTGTGAGGCAGGGTGGTGACGGTGGGTGTATGAGGCAGCATAGTGAGGGTGGGTGTGTGAGGCAGGGTGCTGAGGGTGTGTGTGTGAGGCAGGGTGGTGATGGTGCGTGTGTGAGGCTGCATGGTGAGGGTGGGTGTATGAGGCAGGATGGTGAGGGTGGGTGTGTGAGGAAGCACGGTGAGGGTGGGTGTGTGAGGCAGAGTGGTGAGGGTGGGTGTGTGAGGCAGGGTGGTCAGGGTGGGTGTGTGAGGCAAGGTGGTGAGGGTGGGTGTGTGAGGCAGGGTGGTGAGGGTGTGTGTGTGAGGCAGCATAGTGAGGGAGGGTGTGTGAGGCAGGGTGTGTGAGGCTGCATGGTGAGGGTGGGTGTGTGAGGCAGGGTGGTGAGGGTGGGTGTGTGAGGCAGGGTGGTGAGGGTGTGTGTGTGAGGCAGGGTGGTGATGGTGCGTGTGTGAGGCAGCATGGTGATGGTGGGTGTGTGAGGCAGGGTGGTGAGGGTGGGTGTGTGAGGCAGGGTGGTGAGGGTGGATGTGTGAGGCAGTGTGGTGAGGGTGGGTGTGTAAGGCAGGGTGGTGAGGGTGGGTGTGTGAGGCAGGGTGGTGAGGGTGGGTGTGAGAGGCAGGATGGTGAGGGTGGGTGTGTGAGGCAGGGTGGTGAGGGTGGGTGTGTGAGGCAGGGTGGTGAGGGTGTGTGTGTGAGGCAGGGTGGTGATGGTGCGTGTGTGAGGCAGCATGGTGAGGGTGGGTGTGTGAGGCAGCATGGTGTGGGTGGGTGTGTGAGGCAGCATGGTGAGGGTGGGTGTGTGAGGCAGGGTGGTGAGGGCCGGTGTGTGCGGCAGCATGGTGAGGGAGAGTGTGTGAGGCAGGGTGGTGAGGGTGGGTGTGTGAGGCAGCATTGTGAGGCTGGGTGTGTGAGGCAGCATGGTGAGGGTGGGTGTGTGAGGCAGGGTGGTGAGGGTTAGTGTGTGAGGCAGCATTGTGAGGCTGGCTGTGTGAGGCAGCGTGGTGAGGGTGGGTTTGTGAGGCAGTGTGGTGAAGGTGGGTGTGTTAGGCAGCATGGTGAGGGTGGGTGTGTTAGGCAGGGTGGTGAGGGTGGGTGTGTGAGGCAATGTGGTGAAGGTGGGTGTGTGAGGCAGCATGGTGAGGGTGGGTGTGTGAGGCAGTGTGGTGAAGGTGGGTGTGTGAGGCAGCATGGTGAGGGTGGGTGTGTGAGGCAGGGTGGTGAGGGTGGGTGTGTGAGGCAGCGTGGTGAGGGTGGGTGTGTGAGGCAGCATGGTGAGGGTGGGTGTGTGAGGCAGGGTGGTGACGGTGGGTGTATGAGGCAGCATAGTGAGGGTGGGTGTGTGAGGCAGGGTAGTTAGGGTGGGTGTGTGAGGCAGCATGGTGAGGGTGGGTGTGTGAGGCAGGATGGTGAGGGTGGGTGTGTGAGGCAGCACGGTGAGGGTGGGTGTGTGAGGCAGAGTGGTGAGGGTGGGTGTGTGAGGCAGGGTGGTCAGGGTGGGTGTGTGAGGCAGCATGGTGAAGGTGGGTGTGTGAGGCAGGTTGGTGAGGGTGGGTGTGTGAGGCAGCATAGTGAGGGTGGGTGTGTAAGGCAGCATGGTGAGGGTGGGTGTTAGGCAGAGTGGTGAGGGTGGGTGTGTGAGGTAGCTTGGTGAGGGTGGGTGTGAGGCAGCATGGTGAGGGTGGGTGTGAGACAGCATGGTGAGGGAGGGTGTGAGGCAGCATGGTGAGGGTGGGTGTGTGAGGCAGGGTGGTGAGGGTTGGTGTGTAAGGCTGGGTGGTGAGGGTGGGTGTGTGAGGCCGCATGGTGAGGGTGGGTGTGTAAGGCAGCATGGTGAGGGTGGGTGTGTGAGGCAGGGTGGTGAGGGTGGGTGTGTGAGGGAGGGTGGTGAGTGTGGGTGAGTGAGGAAGCATGGTGAGGGTGGGTGTGTGAGGCAGGGGGGTGAGGGTGGGTGTGTGAGGCAGCATGGTGAGGGTGGTTGTGTGAGGCAGGGTGGGTGTGTGAGGCAGCATGGTGAGGGTGGGTGTGTGAGGCAGCATGGTGAGGGTGGGTGTGTGAGGCAGCATGATGAGGGTGGGTGTGTGAGGCAGGGTGGTGAGGGCCGGTGTGTGAGGCAGCATGGTGAGGAAGGGTGTGTGAGGCAGGGTGGTGAGGGTGGGTGTGTGAGGCAGCATGGTGAGGCTGGGTGTGTGAGGCAGCATGGTGAAGGTGGGTGTGTGAGGCAGGGTGGTGAGGGTTAGTGTGTGAGGCAGCATGGTGAGGCTGGCTGTGTGAGGCAGCGTGGTGAGGGTGGGTGTGTGAGGCAGTGTGGTGAAGGTGGGTGTGTGAGGCAGCATGGTGAGGGTGGGTGTGTGAGGCAGCATGGTGAGGGTGGGTGTGTGAGGCAGGGTGGTGAGGGTGGGTGTATGAGGCAGCATGGTGAGGGAGGGTGTGTGAGGCAGGGTGGTTAGGGTGGGTGTGTGAGGCAGGGTGGTGAGGGTGGGTGTGTGAGGCAGGGTGGTGAGGGTGGGTGTGTGAAGCAGGTTGGTGAGGGTGGGTGGTTGAGGCAGCATGGTGAGGGTGGGTGTGTGAGGCAGCATGGTGAGGGTGGGTGTGAGGCAGCATGGTGTGGGTGGGTGTGTGAGGCAGGGTGGTGAGGGTGGTTGTGTGAGGCAGGGTGGTGAGGGTGGGTGTGTGAGGCAGCATGGTGAGGGACGGTGTGTGAGGAAAGGTGGTGAGGGTGGGTGTGTGAGGCAGGGTGGTGAGGGTGTGTGTGTGAGGCAGCATGGTGAGGGAGGGTGTGTGAGGCAGGGTGTGTGAGGCTGCATGGTGAGGGTGGGTGTGTGAGGCAGGGTGGTGAGGGTGGGTGTGTGAGGCAGGGTGGTGAGGGTGTGTGTGTGAGGCAGGGTGGTGATGGTGCGTGTGTGAGGCAGCGTGGTGATGGTGGGTGTGTGAGGCAGGGTGGTGAGGGTGGGTGTGTGAGGCAGGGTGGTGAGGGTGGATGTGTGAGGCAGTGTGGTGACGGTGGGTGTGTAAGGCAGGGTGGTGAGGGTGGGTGTGTGAGGCAGGGTGGTGAGGGTGGGTGTGTGAGGCAGGATGGTGAGGGTGGGTGTGTGAGGCAGGGTGGTGAGGGTGGGTGTGTGAGGCAGGGTGCTGAGGGTGTGTGTGTGAGGCAGGGTGGTGATGGTGCGTGTGTGAGGCAGCATGGTGAGGGTGGGTGTATGAGGCAGCATGGTGTGGGTGGGTGTGTGAGGCAGCACGGTGAGGGTGGGTGTGTGAGGCAGGGTGGTGAGGGCGTGTGTGTGCGGCAGCATGGTGAGGGAGAGTGTGTGAGGCAGGGTGGTGAGGGTGGGTGTGTGAGGCAGCATTGTGAGGCTGGGTGTGTGAGGCAGCATGGTGAGGGTGGGTGTGTGAGGCAGGGTGGTGAGGGTTAGTGTGTGAGGCAGCATTGTGAGGCTGGCTGTGTGAGGCAGCGTGGTGAGGGTGGGTGTGTGAGGCAGTGTGGTGAAGGTGGGTGTGTGAGGCAGCATGGTGAGGGTGGGTGTGTTAGGCAGGGTAGTGAGGGTGGGTGTGTGAGGCAATGTGGTGAGGGTGGGTGTGTGAGGCAGTGTGGTGAAGGTGGGTGTGTGAGGCAGCATGGTGAGGGTGGGTGTGTGAGGCAGGGTGGTGAGGGTGGGTGTGTGAGGCAGCGTGGTGAGGGTGGGTGTGTGAGGCAGCATGGTGAGGGTGGGTGTGTGAGGCAGGGTGGTGACGGTGGGTGTATGAGGCAGCATAGTGAGGGTGGGTGTGTGAGGCAGGGTAGTTAGGGTGGGTGTGTGAGGCAGCATGGTGAGGGTGGGTGTGTGAGGCAGGATGGTGAGGGTGGGTGTGTGAGGAAGCACGGTGAGGGTGGGTGTGTGAGGCAGAGTGGTGAGGGTGGGTGTGTGAGGCAGGGTGGTCAGGGTGGGTGTGTGAGGCAGCATGGTGAAGGTGGGTGTGTGAGGCAGGTTGGTGAGGGTGGGTGTGTGAGGCAGGTTGGTGAGGGTGGGTGTGTGAGGCAGCATGGTGAGGGTGGGTGTGTAAGGCAGCATGGTGAGGGTGGGTGTTAGGCAGAGTGGTGAGGGTGGGTGTGTGAGGTAGCTTGGTGAGGGTGGGTGTGAGGCAGCATGGTGAGGGTGGGTGTGTAAGGCAGCATGGTGAGGGTGGGTGTGTGAGGCAGGATGGTGAGGGTGGGTGTGTTAGGCAGCATGGTGAGGGTGGGTGTGTAAGGCAGCATGGTGAGGGTGGGTGTGTAAGGCAGCATGGTGAGGGTGGGTGTGTGAGGCAGCATGGTGAGGGTGGGTGTGTGAGGCAGGGTGGTGAGGGTGGGTGTGTGAGGCAGGGTGGTGAGGGTGGGTGTGTGAGGCCGCATGGTGAGGGTGGGTGTGTAAGGCAGCATGGTGAGGGTGGGTGTGTGAGGCAGGGTGGTGAGGGTGGGTGTGTGAGGCAGGGTGGTGAGTGTGGGTGAGTGAGGAAGCATGGTGAGGGTGGGTGTGTGAGGCAGGGGGGTGAGGGTGAGTGTGTGAGGCAGCATACTGAGGGTGGTTGTGTGAGGCAGGGTGGGTGTGTGAGGCAGCATGGTGAGGGAGGGTGTGTGAGGCAGGGTGGTGAGGGTGGGTGTGTGAGGCAGCATGGTGAGGGTGGGTGTGTGAGGCAGCATGGAGAGGGTGGGTGTGTGAGGCAGCATGGTGAGGGTGGGTGTGTGAGGCAGGATGGTGAGGGTGGGTGTGTTAGGCAGCATGGTGAGGGTGGGTGTGTGAGGCAGCATGGTGAGGGTGGGTGTGTGAGGGAGCATGGTGAGGGTGGGTGTGTGAGGCAGAGTGGTGAGTGTGGGTGTGTGAGGAAGCATGGTGAGCGTGGGTGTGTGAGGCAGGGTGGTGAGGGAGGGTGTGTGAGGCAGGGTGGTGAGTGTGGGTGTGAGGAAGCATGGTGAGCGTGGGTGTGTGAGGCAGGGTGGTGAGGGAGGGTGTGTGAGGCAGGGTGGTGAGGGTGGGTGTGTGAGGCAGGGTGGTGAGGGTGGGTGTGTGAGGCAGCATGGTGAGGGTGGTTGTGTGAGGCAGGGTAGTGAGGGAGGGTGTGTGAGGCAGGGTGGTGAGGGTGGGAGTGTGAGGCAGCATGGTGAGGGTGGGTGTGTGAGGCAGCATGGTGAGGGTGGTTGTGTGAGGCAGGGTGGTTAGGGTGGGTGTGTGAGGCAGCATGGTGAGGGAGGGTGTGTGAGGCAGGGTGGTGAGGGTGGGTGTGTGAGGCGGGGTGGTGAGGGTGTGTGTGTGAGGCAGCATGGTGAGGGTGGGTGTGTGAGGCAGGGTGGTGAGGGTGGGTGTGTGAGGCAGGGTGGTGAGGGTGTGTGTGTGAGGCAGGGTGGTGATGGTGCGTGTGTGAGGCAGCATGGTGAGGGTGGGTGTGTGAGGCAGGGTGGTGAGGGTGGATGTGTGAGGTAGTGTGGTGAGGGTGGGTGTATGAGGCAGGGTGGTGAGGGTGGGTGTGTGAGGCAGGGTGGTGAGGGTGGGTGTGTGAGGCAGGGTGGTGAGGGTGGGTGTGTGAGGCAGGATGGTGAGGGTGGGTGTGTGAGGCAGGGTGGTGAGGGTGGGTGTGTGAGGCAGGGTGGTGAGGGTGTGTGTGTGAGGCAGGGTGGTGATGGTGCGTGTGTGAGGCAGCATGGTGAGGGTGGGTGTGTGAGGCAGCATGGTGAGGGTGGGTGTGTGAGGCAGCATGATGAGGGTGGGTGTGTGAGGCAGGGTGGTGAGGGCCGGTGTGTGAGGCAGCATGGTGAGGGAGGGTGTGTGAGGCAGGGTGGTGAGGGTGGGTGTGTGAGGCAGCATGGTGAGGCTGGGTGTGTGAGGCAGCATGGTGAAGGTGGGTGTGTGAGGCAGGGTGGTGAGGGTTAGTGTGTGAGGCAGTGTGGTGAGGCTGGCTGTGTGAGGCAGCGTGGTGAGGGTGGGTGTGTGAGGCAGTGTGGTGAAGGTGGGTGTGTGAGGCAGCATGGTGAGGGTGGGTGTGTGAGGCAGCATGGTGAAGGTGGGTGTGTGAGGCAGGGTGGTGAGGGTGGGTGTATGAGGCAGCATGGTGAGGGTGGGTGTGTGAGGCAGGGTGGTTAGGGTGGGTGTGTGAGGCAGGGTGGTGAGGGTGGGTGTGTGAGGCAGGGTGGTGAGGGTGGGTGTGTGAAGCAGGTTGGTGAGGGTGGGTGGTTGAGGCAGCATGGTGAGGGTGGGTGTGTGAGGCAGCATGGTGAGGGTGGGTGTGTGAGGCAGCATGGTGAGGGTGGGTGTGTGAGGCAGAGTGGTGAGGGTGGGTGTGTGAGGCAGGGTGGTGAGGGTGGGTGTGTGAGGCAGCATGGTGAGGGTGAGTGTGTGAGGCAGGTTGGTGAGGGTGGGTGTGTGTGGCAGCATGGTGAGGGTGGGTGTGTAAGGCAGCATGGTGAGGGTGGGTGTTAGGCAGAGTGGTGAGGGTGGGTGTGTGAGGCAGCATGGTGAGGGTGGGTGTGAGGCAGCATGGTGAGGGTGGGTGTGAGACAGCATGGTGAGGGTGGGTGTGAGGCAGCATGGTGTGGGTGGGTGTGTGAGGCAGGGTGGTGAGGGTGGGTGTGTGAGGCAGGGTGGTGAGGGTGGGTGTGTGTGGCAGCATGGTGAGGGTGGGTGTGTGAGGCAGCATGGTGAGGGTGGGTGTGTGAGGCAGGGTGGTGAGGGTGGGTGTGTGAGGCAGGGTGGTGAGTGTGGGTGTGTGAGGAAGCATGGTGAGGGTGAGTGTGTGAGGCAGCATGGTGAGGGTGGTTGTGTGAGGCAGGGTGGTGAGGGTGGGTGTGTGATTGAGCATGGTGAGGGAGGGTGTGTGAGGCAGCGTGGTGAGGGTGGGTGTATGAGGCAGGGTGGTGAGGGTGGGTGTGTGAGGCAGCATGGTGAGGGTGGGTGTGTGAGGCAGGGTGGTGAGGGTGGGAGTGTGAGGCAGGGTGGTGAGGGTGGGTGTGTGAGGCAGGGTGGTGAGTGTGGGAGTGTGAGGAAGCATGGTGAGGGTGGGTGTGAGGCAGCATGGTGAGGGTGGGTGTGAGACAGCATGGTGAGGGTGGGTGTGAGACAGCATGGTGAGGGTGGGTGTGTGAGGCAGCATGGTGAGGGTGGGTGTGTGAGGCAGGGTGGTGAGGGTGGGTGTGAGGCAGCATGGTGAGGGTGGGTGTGAGACAGCATGGTGAGGGTGGGTGTGTGAGGCAGCATGGTGAGGGTGGGTGTGAGACAGCATGGTGAGGGTGGGTGTGAGACAGCATGGTGAGGGTGGGTGTGAGGCAGCATGGTGAGGGTGGGTGTGTGAGGCAGGGTGGTGAGGGTTGGTGTGTAAGGCTGGGTGGTGAGGGTGGGTGTGTGAGGCCGCATGGTGAGGGTGGGTGTGTAAGGCAGGGTGGTGAGGGTGGGTGTGTGAGGCAGGGTGGTGAGGGTGGGTGTGTGAGGCAGGGTGGTGAGTGTGGGTGAGTGAGGAAGCATGGTGAGGGTGGGTGTGTGAGGCAGGGGGGTGAGGGTGAGTGTGTGAGGCAGCATGGTGAGGGTGGTTGTGTGAGGTAGGGTGGGTGTGTGAGGCAGCATGGTGAGGGAGGGTGTGTGAGGCAGGGTGGTGAGGGTGGGTGTGTGAGGCAGCATGGTGAGGGTGGGTGTGTGAGGCAGCATGGTGAGGGTGGGTGTGTGAGGCAGCATGGAGAGGGTGGGTGTGTGAGGCAGCATGGTGAGGGTGGGTGTGTGAGGCTGGATGGTGAGGGTGGGTGTGTTAGGCAGCATGGTGAGGGTGGGTGTGTGAGGCAGCATGGTGAGGGTGGGTGTGTGAGGGAGCATGGTGAGGGTGGGTGTGTGAGGCAGAGTGGTGAGTGTGGGTGTGTGAGGAAGCATGGTGAGCGTGGGTGTGTGAGGCAGGGTGGTGAGGGAGGGTGTGTGAGGCAGGGTGGTGAGTGTGGGTGTGTGAGGAAGCATGGTGAGCGTGGGTGTGAGAGGCAGGGTGGTGAGGGTGGGTGTGTGAGGCAGGGTGGTGAGGGTGGGTGTGTGAGGCAGGGTGGTGAGGGTGGGTGTGTGAGGCAGCATGGTGAGGGTGGTTGTGTGAGGCAGGGTAGTGAGGGAGGGTGTGTGAGGCAGGGTGGTGAGGGTGGGAGTGTGAGGCAGCATGGTGAGGGTGGGTGTGTGAGGCAGCATGGTGAGGGTGGTTGTGTGAGGCAGGGTGGTTAGGGTGGGTGTGTGAGGCAGCATGGTGAGGGAGGGTGTGTGAGGCAGGGTGGTGAGGGTGGGTGTGTGAGGCAGGGTGGTGAGGGTGTGTGTGTGAGGCAGCATGGTGAGGGTGGGTGTGTGAGGCAGGGTGGTGAGGGTGGGTGTGTGAGGCAGGGTGGTGAGGGTGTGTGTGTGAGGCAGGGTGGTGATGGTGCGTGTGTGAGGCAGCATGGTGAGGGTGGGTGTGTGAGGCAGGGTGGTGAGGGTGGATGTGTGAGGTAGTGTGGTGAGGGTGGGTGTATGAGGCAGGGTGGTGAGGGTGGGTGTGTGAGGCAGGGTGGTGAGGGTGGGTGTGTGAGGCAGGATGGTGAGGGTGGGTGTGTGAGGCAGGGTGGTGAGGGTGGGTGTGTGAGGCAGGGTGGTGAGGGTGTGTGTGAGGCAGGGTGGTGATGGTGCGTGTGTGAGGCAGCATGGTGAGGGTGGGTGTGTGAGGCAGCATGGTGAGGGTGGGTGTGTGAGGCAGCATGATGAGGGTGGGTGTGTGAGGCAGGGTGGTGAGGGCCGGTGTGTGAGGCAGCATGGTGAGGGAGGGTGTGTGAGGCAGGGTGGTGAGGGTGGGTGTGTGAGGCAGCATGGTGAGGCTGGGTGTGTGAGGCAGCATGGTGAGGGTTAGTGTGTGAGGCAGCATGGTGAGGCTGGCTGTGTGAGGCAGCGTGGTGAGGGTGGGTGTGTGAGGCAGTGTGGTGAAGGTGGGTGTGTGAGGCAGCATGGTGAGGGTGGGTGTGTGAGGCAGCATGGTGAGGTTGGGTGTGTGAGGCAGGGTGGTGAGGGTGGGTGTATGAGGCAGCATGGTGAGGGTGGGTGTGTGAGGCAGGGTGGTTAGGGTGGGTGTGTGAGGCAGGGTGGTGAGGGTGGGTGAGTGAGGCAGGGTGGTGAGGGTGGGTGTGTGAGGCAGGGTGGTGAGGGTGTGTGTGTGAGGCAGGGTGGTGATGGTGCGTGTGTGAGGCAGCATGGTGAGGGTGGGTGTGTGAGGCAGGGTGGTGAGGGTGGATGTGTGAGGTAGTGTGGTGAGGGTGGGTGTATGAGGCAGGGTGGTGAGGGTGGGTGTGTGAGGCAGGGTGGTGAGGGTGGGTGTGTGAGGCAGGGTGGTGAGGGTGGGTGTGTGAGGCAGGATGGTGAGGGTGGGTGTGTGAGGCAGGGTGGTGAGGGTGGGTGTGTGAGGCAGGGTGGTGAGGGTGTGTGTGTGAGGCAGGGTGGTGATGGTGCGTGTGTGAGGCAGCATGGTGAGGGTGGGTGTGTGAGGCAGCATGGTGAGGGTGGGTGTGTGAGGCAGCATGATGAGGGTGGGTGTGTGAGGCAGGGTGGTGAGGGCCGGTGTGTGAGGCAGCATGGTGAGGGAGGGTGTGTGAGGCAGGGTGGTGAGGGTGGGTGTGTGAGGCAGCATGGTGAGGCTGGGTGTGTGAGGCAGCATGGTGAAGGTGGGTGTGTGAGGCAGGGTGGTGAGGGTTAGTGTGTGAGGCAGTGTGGTGAGGCTGGCTGTGTGAGGCAGCGTGGTGAGGGTGGGTGTGTGAGGCAGTGTGGTGAAGGTGGGTGTGTGAGGCAGCATGGTGAGGGTGGGTGTGTGAGGCAGCATGGTGAAGGTGGGTGTGTGAGGCAGGGTGGTGAGGGTGGGTGTATGAGGCAGCATGGTGAGGGTGGGTGTGTGAGGCAGGGTGGTTAGGGTGGGTGTGTGAGGCAGGGTGGTGAGGGTGGGTGTGTGAGGCAGGGTGGTG
>NW_027191015.1:0-19833 GCF_040958095.1 Procambarus clarkii
CTGGGGTGTGGGAAACGCTGTCATAGCCTGGCTGGGGTGTGGAGCACACTGTCATAGCCAGGCTGGGGTGTGGAGCACGCTGTCACAGCCAGGCTAGGGTGTGGGGCACACTGTCATAGCCAGGCTGAGGTGTGGGACATACTGTCATAGCCAGGCTGGGGTGTGGGGCACACTGTCATAGCCAGGCTGGGGTGTGGGACATACTGTCATAGCCAGGCTGGGGTGTGGGGCACACTGTCATAGCCAGGCTGGAGTGAGGGGCACACTGCCATAGCCAGGCTGGGGTGTGGAGCACACTGTCATAGCCAGGCTGGGGTGTGGGGCACACTGACATAACCAGGATGGGGTGTGGGCACGCTGTCATAGCCAGGCTGGGGTGTGGGACACACTGTCATAGCCAGGCTGGGGTGGGACACACTGTCATAGCCAGGTTGGGGTGTGGGGCACATTGTCTTAGCCAGGCTGGGGTGGGACACACTGTCATAGCCAGGCTGGGGTGTGGGCACGCTGTCATAGCCAGGCTGGGGTGGGACACACTGTCATACCCAGGCTGGGGTGTGGGCACGCTGTCATAGCCAGGCCTTGGGTGTGGGGCACATTGTCACAGCCAGGCTGGGGTTGGGCACACTGTCATAGCCAGGCTGGGGTATTGGGCACACTGTCATAGCCAGGCTGGGGTGTGGAGCACACTGGCATAGCCAGGCTGGGGTGTTAGGCACACTGTCATGGCCAAGCTTGGGTGTGGGTACGCTGTAATACCAGGCTGGGGTGTGGGGCACGCTGTCATAGCCAGGCTGGGGTGTGGGGCACACTGTCATAGAGAGGCTGGGAAGTGGAGAACGCTGTCATAGCCAGGCAGGGGTGGGACACACTGTCATAGCCAGGCTGGGGTGTGGGGCACGCTGTCATAGCCAGGCTGGGGTGGAGCACGCTGTCATAGCCAGGCTGGGGTGTGGGGTACACTGTCATAGCCAGGCTGGGGTGTGGAGCACGCTGTCATAGCTAGGCTGGGGTGGGACACACTGTCTTAGCCAGGCTGGGGTGTGGAGCACGCTGTCATAGCCAGGCTGGGGTGGGACACATTGTCATAGCCAGGCTGGGGTGTGGGGTACACTGTCATAGCCAGGCTGTGGTGTGGAGCACGCTGTCATAGCCAGGCTGGGGTGTGGGACACACTGTCATAGCCCGGCTGGGGTGTGGGGCACACGGTCATAGCCAGGCTGGGGTGTGGGAAACGCTGTCATAGCAAGGCTGGGGTGTGGAGCACACTATCATAGCCAGGCTGGGGTGTGGAGCACGCTGTCACAGCCAGGCTAGGGTGTGGGGCACACTGTCATAGCCAGGCTGAGGTGTGGGGCATACTGTCATAGCCAGGCTGGGGTGTGGGGCACACTGTCATAGCCAGGCTGGGGGGTGGGACACGCTGTCATAGCCTGGCTGGGGTGTGGGACACACTGTCATAGTCAGGCTGGGGTGTGGGACACACTGTCATAGCCGGGCTGGGGTGTGGGGCACACTGTCATAGCCAGGCTGGGGTGTGGGAAACGCTGTCATAGCCAGGCTGGGGTGTGGAGCACACTGTCATAGCCAGGCTGGGGTGTGGAGCACGCTGTCACAGCCAGGCTAGGGTGTGGGGCACACTGTCATAGCCAGGCTGAGGTGTGGGACATACTGTCATAGCCAGGCTGGGGTGTGGGGCACACTGTCATAGCCAGGCTGGGGTGTGGGGCACACTGTCATAGCCAGGCTGGGGTGTGGGACATACTGTCATAGCCAGGCTGGGGTGTGGGGTACACTGTCATAGCCTGGCTGGGGTGTGGGATATACTGTCATAGCCGGGCTGGGGTGTGGGGCACACTGTCATAGCCAGGCTGGGGTGTGGGACACACTGTCATAGCCAGGCTGGGGTGTGGGGCAGGCTGTCATAGCCAGGCTGGGGTGTGGGGCACACTGTCATAGCCAGGCTGGGGTGTGGGGCACACTGTCATAGCCAGGCTGGGGTGTGGGGCACACTGTCATAGCCAGGCTGGGGTGTGGGGCACGCTATCATAGCCAGGCTGGGGTGAGGGGCACACTGTCATAGCCAGGCTGGGGTGTTGGGCACACTGTCATAGGCAGGCTGGTGTGTGGGGCACGCTGTCATAGCCAGGCTGGGGTGTGGGGCACGCTGTCATAGCCAGGCTGGGGTGTGGGGCACACTGTCATAGCCAGGCTGGGGTGTGGGGCACGCTGTCATGGCCAGGCTGGGGTGCTGGGCACACTGTCATAACGAGGCTGGGGTGTGGGGAACGCTGTTATTTCCAGGCTAGGGTGTGGGGCACACTGTCATAGCCAGGCTGGGGTGTTGGGCACACTGTCATAGCCAGGCTGGGGTGTGAGACACACTGTCATAGCCAAGCTGGGGTGTGGGGCACGCTGTCATAGCCAGGTTGGGGTGTGGGGCACACTGTCATAGCCAGGCTGGGGTGTGGGGCACACTGTCATAGCCAGGATGGGGTGTGGGGCACACTGCCATAGCCAGGCTGGGGTGTGGGGCACACTGTCATATCCAGGCTGGGGTGTGGGGCACACTGTCATAGCCAGGCTGGGGTGTGGGGCACGCTGTCATGGCCAGGCTGGGGTGTTGGGCACACTGTCATAGCCAGGCTGGGGTGTGGGAAACGCTGTTATAGCCAGGCTGGGGTGTGGGGCCCACTGTCATAGCCAGGCCAGGGTGTGGGGCACACTGTCATAGCCAGGCTGGGGTGTGGGACACACTGTCATAGCCAGGCTGGGGTGTGGGGCACGCTGTCATAGCCAGGCTGGGGTGTGGGGCACACTATCATAGCCAGGCTGGGATGTGGGGCACACTGTCATAGCCAGGCTGGGGTGTGGGCCACACTGTCATAGCCAGGCTGGGGTGTGGGGCACGCTGTCATAGCCAGGCTGGGGTGTGGGGCAGGCTGTTATAGCCAGGCTGGGGTGTGGGGCACACTGTCATAGCCAGGCTGGGGTGTGGGGCACACTGTCATAGCCAGGCTGGGGTGTGGGGCACACTGTTATAGCAAGGCTGGGGTGTGGGGCACGCTGTCATGGCCAGGCTGGGGTGTGGGGCACGCTGTCATAGCTATACTGGGGTGTGGGGCACACTGTCATAGCCAGGCTGGGGTGTGGAGCACGCTGTCATAGCCAGGCTGGGGTGTGGAGCACGCTGTCATGGCCAGGCTGGGGTGTGGGGCACACTGTCATAGCCAGTCTGGGGTGTGGGGCACACTGTCATAGCCAGGCTGGGGTGTGGGGCACGCTGTCATGGCCAAGCTGGGGTGTGGAGCACACTGTCATAGCCAGGCTGGGGTTCGGGGCACGCTGTCATAGCCAGGCTGGGGTGTGGGGCACACTGTCATAGCCAGGCAGGGGTGTAGGACACACTGTCATGGCCAGGCTGGGGTGTGGGGCACGCTGTCATAGCCAGGCTGGGGTGTGGGGCAGGCTGTCATATCCAGGCTGGGGTGTGGGGCACACTGTCATAGCCAGGCTGGGGTGTGGGGCACACTGTCATAGCCAGGCTGGGGTGTGGGGCACGCTGTCATGGCCAGGCTGGCGTGTGGGGCACACTGTCATAGCCAGGCTGGGGTGTGGGGCACGCTGTCATAGCCAGGCTGGCGTGTGGGGCACACTGTCATAGCCAGGCTGGGGTGTGGGGTACACTGTCCTAGCCAGGCTGGAGTGTGGGGTACACTGTCATAGCCAGGCTGGGGTGTGGGGTACACTGTCCTAGCCAGGCTGGAGTGTGGGGTACAATGTCATGGCCAGGCTGGGGTGTGGGGTACACTGTCCTAGCCAGGCTCGGGTGTGGAGCACACTGTCATGGCCAGGCTGGGGTGTGGGGCACGCTGTCATAGCCAGGCTGGGGTGTGGAGCACGCTGTCATAGCCAGGCTGGGGTGTGGGGCACGATGTCATGGCCAGACTGAGGTGTGGGGCACGCTGTCATAACCAGGCAGGGGTGTGGGCACGCTGTCATAGCCAGGCTGGGGTGTGGGGTACGTTGTCATGGCCAGGCTGGGGTGTGGGGCACGCTGTCATAGCCAGGCTGGGGTGTGGGGCACGCTGTCATAGCCAGGCTGGGGTGTGGGGCAAACTGTCATAGCCAGGCTGGGACGTGGAGAACGCTGTCATAGCCAGGCTGGGGTGGGACACACTGTCATAGCCAGGCTGGGGTGTGGGGCACACTGTCATAGCCAGGCTGGGAAGTGGAGAACGCTGTCATAGCCAGGCTGGGGTGGGACACACTGTCATAGCCAGGCTGGGGTGTGGGGCACGCTGTCATAGCCAGGCTGGGGTGGGACACACTGTCATAGCCAGGCTGGGGTGTAGGGCACGCTGTCATAGCCAGGCTGGGGTGGAGCACGCTGTCATAGCCAGGCTGGGGTGTGGGGTACACTGTCATAGCCAGGCTGGGGTGTGGAGCACGCTGTCATAGCTAGGCTGGAGTGGGACACACCGTCTTAGACAGGCTGGGGTGTGGAGCACGCTGTCATAGCCAGGCTGGGGTGGGACACATTGTCATAGCCAGGCTGGGGTGTGGGGTACACTGTCATAGCCAGGCTGTGGTGTGGAGCACGCTGTCATAGCTAGGCTGGGGTGGGACACACTGTCATAGCCAGGCTGGGGTGTGGGGCACGCTGTCATAGCCAGGCTGGGGTGTGGGGCACGCTGTCATAGCCAGGCTGGGGTGGAGCACGCTGTCATAGCCAGGCTGGGGTGTGGGGCACGCTGTCATAGCCAGGCTGGGTGTGGAGCACGCTGTCACAGCCAGGCTAGGGTGTGGAGCACACTGTCATAGCCAGGCTGGGGTGTGAAGCACGCTGTCATAGCCAGGCTGGTGTGTGGGGTACACTGTCATAGCCAGGCTGGGGTGTGGGATATACTGTCATAGTCAGGCTGGGGTGTGGGGCACACTGTCATAGCCAGGCTGGCGTGTGGGGCACACTGTCATAGCCAGGCTGGGGGGTGGGACACGCTGTCATAGCCTGGCTGGGGTGTGGGACACACTGTCATAGCCAGGCTGGGGTGTGGGACACACTGTCATAGCCGGGCTGGGGTGTGGGGCACACTGTCATAGCCAGGCTGGGGTGTGGGAAACGCTGTCATAGCCAGGCTGGGGTGTGGAGCACACTGTCATAGCCAGGCTGGGGTGTGGAGCACGCTGTCACAGCCAGGCTAGGGTGTGGGGCACACTGTCATAGCCAGGCTGAGGTGTGGGACATACTGTCATAGCCAGGCTGGGGTGTGGGGCACACTGTCATAGCCAGGCTGGGGTGTGGGGCACACTGTCATAGCCAGGCTGGGGGGTGGGACACGCTGTCATAGCCAGGCTGGGGTGTGGGACACACTGTCATAGCCGGGCTGGGGTGTGGGGCACACTGTCATAGCCAGGCTGGGGTGTGGGAAACGCTGTCATAGCCTGGCTGGGGTGTGGAGCACACTGTCATAGCCAGGCTGGGGTGTGGAGCACGCTGTCACAGCCAGGCTAGGGTGTGGGGCACACTGTCATAGCCAGGCTGAGGTGTGGGACATACTGTCATAGCCAGGCTGGGGTGTGGGTCACACTGTCATAGCCAGGCTGGGGTGTGGGACATACTGTCATAGCCAGGCTGGGGTGTGGGGCACACTGTCATAGCCAGGCTGGAGTGAGGGGCACACTGCCATAGCCAGGCTGGGGTGTGGAGCACACTGTCATAGCCAGGCTGGGGTGTGGGGCACACTGACATAACCAGGATGGGGTGTGGGCACGCTGTCATAGCCAGGCTGGGGTGTGGGACACACTGTCATAGCCAGGCTGGGGTGGGACACACTGTCATAGCCAGGTTGGGGTGTGGGGCACATTGTCTTAGCCAGGCTGGGGTGGGACACACTGTCATAGCCAGGCTGGGGTGTGGGCACGCTGTCATAGCCAGGCTGGGGTGGGACACACTGTCATACCCAGGCTGGGGTGTGGGCACGCTGTCATAGCCAGGCTGGGGTGTGGGGCACATTGTCACAGCCAGGCTGGGGTTGGGCACACTGTCATAGCCAGGCTGGGGTATTGGGCACTCTGTCATAGCCAGGCTGGGGTGTGGAGCACACTGGCATAGCCAGGCTGGGGTGTTAGGCACACTGTCATGGCCAAGCTTGGGTGTGGGTACGCTGTAATACCAGGCTGGGGTGTGGGGCACGCTGTCATAGCCAGGCTGGGGTGTGGGGCACACTGTCATAGCCAGGCTGGGAAGTGGAGAACGCTGTCATAGCCAGGCTGGGGTGGGACACACTGTCATAGCCAGGCTGGGGTGTGGGGCACGCTGTCATAGCCAGGCTGGGGTGGAGCACGCTGTCGTAGCCAGGCTGGGGTGTGGGGCACACTGTCATAGCAAGGCTGGGAAGTGGAGAACGCTGTCATAGCCAGGCTGGGGTGGGACACACTGTCATAGCCAGGCTGGGGTGTGGGGCACACTGTCATAGCCAGGCTGGGAAGTGGAGAACGCTGTCATAGCCAGGCTGGGGTGGGACACACTGTCATAGCCAGGCTGGGGTGTGGGGCACGCTATCATAGCCAGGCTGGGGTGGGACACACTGTCATAGCCAGGCTGGGGTGTGGGGCACGCTGTCATAGCCAGGCTGGGGTGGAGCACGCTGTCATAGCCAGGCTGGGGTGTGGGGCACACTGTCATAGCCAGGCTGAGGTGTGGAGCACGCTGTCATAGCTAGGCTGGGGTGGGACACACTGTCATAGCCAGGCTGGGGTTTGGAGCACGCTGTCATAGCCAGGCTGGGGTGGGACACATTGTCATAGCCAGGCTGGGGTGTGGGGTACACTGTCATAGCCAGGCTGTGGTGTGGAGCACGCTGTCATAGCTAGGCCGGGGTGGGACACACTGTCATAGCCAGGCTGGGGTGTGGGGCACGCTGTCATAGCCAGGCTGGGGTGTGGGGCACGCTGTCATAGCCAGGCTGGGGTGGAGCACGCTGTCATAGCCAGGCTCGGGTGTGGGGCACGCTGCCATAGCCAGGCTGGGTGTGGAGCACGCTGTCACAGCCAGGCTAGGGTGTGGGGCACACTGTCATAGCCAGGCTGGGGTGTGGGGCACGCTGTCATAGCCAGGCTGGGGTTTGGGGTACACTGTCATAGCCAGGCTGGGGTGTGGGATATACGGTCATAGCCAGGCTGGGGTGTGGGGCACACTATCATAGCCAGGCTGGGGTGTGGGGCACACTGTCATAGCCAGGCTGGGGGGTGGGACACGCTGTCATAGCCTGGCTGGAGTGTGGGACACACTGTCATAGCCAGGCTGGGGTGTGGGACACAATGTCATAGCCGGGCTGGGGTGTGGGGCACACTGTCATACCAAGGCTGGGATGTGGGAAACGCTGTCATAGCCAGGCTGGGGTGTGGAGCACACTGTCACAGCCAGGCTGGGGTGTGGAGCACGCTGTCATAGCCAGGCTGGGGTGGGACACACTGTCATAGCCAGGCTGGGGTGTGGGGCACGCTGTCATAGCCAGGCTGGGGTGGGACACACTGTCATAGCCAGGCTGGGGTGTAGGGCACGCTGTCATAGCCAGGCTGGGGTGGAGCAAGCTGTCATAGCCAGGCTGGGGTGTGGGGTACACTGTCATAGCCAGGCTGGGGTGTGGAGCACGCTGTCATAGCTAGGCTGGAGTGGGACACACCGTCTTAGACAGGCTGGGGTGTGGAGCACGCTGTCATAGCCAGGCTGGGGTGGGACACATTGTCATAGCCAGGCTGGGGTGTGGGGTACACTGTCATAGCCAGGCTGTGGTGTGGAGCACGCTGTCATAGCTAGGCTGGGGTGGGACACACTGTCATAGCCAGGCTGGGGTGTGGGGCACGCTGTCATAGCCAGGCTGGGGTGTGGGGCACGCTGTCGTAGCCAGGCTGGGGTGGAGCACGCTGTCATAGCCAGGCTGGGGTGTGGGGCACGCTGTCATAGCTAGGCTGGGTGTGGAGCACGCTGTCACAGCCAGGCTAGGGTGTGGAGCACACTGTCATAGCCAGGCTGGGGTGTGAAGCACGCTGTCATAGCCAGGCTGGGGTGTGGGGTACACTGTCATAGCCAGGCTGGGGTGTGGGATATACTGTCATAGTTAGGCTGGGGTGTGGGGCACACTGTCATAGCCAGGCTGGGGTGTGGGGCACACTGTCATAGCCAGGCTGGGGGGTGGGACACGCTGTCATAGCCTGGCTGGGGTGTGGGACACACTGTCATAGCCAGGCTGGGGTGTGAGACACACTGTCATAGCCGGGCTGGGGTGTGGGGCACACTGTCATAGCCAGGCTGGGGTGTGGGAAACGCTGTCATAGCCTGGCTGGGGTGTGGAGCACACTGTCATAGCCAGGCTGGGGTGTGGAGCACGCTGTCACAGCCAGGCTAGGGTGTGGGGCACACTGTCATAGCCAGGCTGAGGTGTGGGACATACTGTCATAGCCAGGCTGGGGTGTGGGGCACACTGTCATAGCCAGGCTGGGGTGTGGGACATACTGTCATAGCCAGGCTGGGGTGTGGGGCACACTGTCATAGCCAGGCTGGAGTGAGGGGCACACTGCCATAGCCAGGCTGGGGTGTGGAGCACACTGTCATAGCCAGGCTGGGGTGTGGGGCACACTGACATAACCAGGATGGGGTGAGGGCACGCTGTCATAGCCAGGCTGGGGTGTGGGACACACTGTCATAGCCAGGCTGGGGTGGGACACACTGTCATACCTAGGTTGGGGTGTGGGGCACATTGTCTTAGCCAGGCTGGGGTCGGACACACTGTCATAGCCAGGCTGGGGTGTGGGCACGCTGTCATAGCCAGGCTGGGGTGGGACACACTGTCATACCCAGGCTGGGGTGTGGGCACGCTGTCATAGCCAGGCTGGGGTGTGGGGCACATTGTCACAGCCAGGCTAGGGTTGGGCACACTGTCATAGCCAGGCTGGGGGTATTGGGCACACTGTCATAGCCAGGCTGGGGTGTGGAGCACACTGGCATAGCCAGGCTGGGGTGTTAGGCACACTGTCATGGCCAAGCTTGGGTGTGGGTACGCTGTAATACCAGGCTGGGGTGTGGGGCACGCTGTCATAGCCAGGCTGGGGTGTGGGGCACACTGTCATAGCCAGGCTGGGAAGTGGAGAACGCTGTCATAGCCAGGCTGGGGTGGGACACACTGTCATAGCCAGGCTGGGGTGTGGGGCACGCTGTCATAGCCAGGCTGGGGTGGAGCACGCTGTCATAGCCAGGCTGGGGTGTGGGGCACACTGTCATAGCCAGGCTGGGAAGTGGAGAACGCTGTCAGAGCCAGGCTGGGGTGGGACACACTGTCATAGCCAGGCTGGGGTGTGGGGCACACTGTCATAGCCAGGCTGGGAAGTGGAGAACGCTGTCATAGCCAGGCTGGGGTGGGACACACTGTCATAGCCAGGCTGGGGTGTGGGGCACGCTGTCATAGCCAGGCTGGGGAGGGACACACTGTCATAGCCAGGCTGGGGTGTGGGGCACGCTGTCATAGCCAGGCTGGGGTGGAGCACGCTGTCATAGCCAGGCTGGGGTGTGGGGCACACTGTCATAGCCAGGCTGAGGTGTGGAGCACACTGTCATAGCTAGGCTGGGGTGGGACACACTGTCATAGCCAGGCTGGGGTTTGGAGCACGCTGTCATAGCCAGGCTGGGGTGGGACACATTGTCATAGCCAGGCTGGGGTGTGGGGTACACTGTCATAGCCAGGCTGTGGTGTGGAGAACGCTGTCATAGCTAGGCCGGGGTGGGACACACTGTCATAGCCAGGCTGGGGTGTGGGGCACGCTGTCATAGCCAGGCTGGGGTGTGGGGCACGCTGTCATAGCCAGGCTTTGGTGGAGCACGCTGTCATAGCCAGGCTCGGGTGTGGGGCACGCTGCCATAGCCAGGCTGGGTGTGAAGCACGCTGTCACAGCCAGGCTAGGGTGTGGGGCACACTGTCATAGCCAGGCTGGGGTGTGGGGCACGCTGTCATAGCCAGGCTGGGGTTTGGGGTACACTGTCATAGCCAGGCTGGGGTGTGGGATATACTGTCATAGCCAGGCTGGGGTGTGGGGCACACTGTCATAGCCAGGCTGGGGTGTGGGGCACACTGTCATAGCCAGGCTGGGGGGTGGGACACGCTGTCATAGCCTGGCTGGGGTGTGGGACACACTGTCATAGCCAGGCTGGGGTGTGGGACACAATGTCATAGCCGGGCTGGGGTGTGGCGCACACTGTCATAGCCAGGCTGGGATGTGGGAAACGCTGTCATAGCCAGGCTGGGGTGTGGAGCACACTGTCACAGCCAGGCTGGGGTGTGGAGCACGCTGTCACAGCCAGGCTAGGGTATGGGGCACACTGTCATAGCCAGGCTGAGGTGTGGGGCACGCTGTCATAGCCAGGCTGGGGTTTGGGGTACACTGTCATAGCCAGGCTGGGGTGTGGGATATACTGTCATAGCCAGGCTGGGGTGTGGGGCACACTGTCATAGCCAGGCTGGGGTGTGGGACACACTGTCATAGCCAGGCTGGGGTGTGGGACACACTGTCATAGCCAGGCTGGGCTGGGACACACTGTCATAGCCAGGTTGGGGTGTGGGGCACATTGTCTTAGCCAGGCTGGGATGGGACACACTGTCATAGCCAGGCTGGGGTGTGGGCACGCTGTCATAGCCAGGCTGGGGTGTGGGGCACATTGTCACAGCCAGGCAGGGGTTGGGCACACTGTCATAGCCAGGCTGGGGTATTGGGCACACTGTCATAGCCAGGCTGGGGTGTGGAGCACACTGGCATAGCCAGGCTGGGGTGTTAGGCACACTGTCATGGCCAAGCTTGGGTGTAGGTACGCTGTCATACCAGGCAGGGGTGTGGGGCACGCTGTCATAGCCAGGCTGGGGTGTGGATCACGCTGTCATAGCCAGGCTGGGGTGTTGGGTACGCTGTCATGGCCAGGCTGGGGTGGGACACACTGTCATAACCAGGCTGGGGTGTGGAACACACTGTCATAACCAGGCTGGGGTGGGACACACTGTCATAGCCAGGCTGGGGTGTGGGGCACACAGTCATAGCCAGGCTGGGGTTAGACACACTGTCATAGCCAGGCTGGGGTGTGGGGCACACTGCCATAGCCAGGCTGGGGTGTGGGGCACACTGTCATAGCCAGGCTGTGGTGTGGGACACACTGTCATAGGCAGGCTGGGGTGTGGGGGCACACTGTGATAGCCAGGCTGGGGTGGGACACGCATTCATAGCCAGGCTGGGGTGTGGGACACACTGTCATAGCCAGGCTGGGGTGTGGGACGCAATTTCATAGCCAGGCTGGGGTGTGGGGCACACTGTCATAGCCAGGCTGGGGTGTTTGGCACGCTGTCATGGCCAGGCTGGGGTGTTGGGCACACTGTCATAGCCAGGCTGGGGTGTGGGAAACGCTGTTATAGCCAGGCTGGGGTGTGGGGCCCACTGTCATAACCAGGCTGGGGTGTGGGGCACACTGTCATAGCCAGGCTGGGGTGTGGGACACACTGTCATAGCCAGGCTGGGGTGTGGAGCACGCTGTCATAGCCAGGCTGGGGTGTGGGGCACACTGTCATAGCCAGGCTGGGATGTGGGGCACACAGGCATAGCCAAGCTGGGGTGTTGGGCACGCTGTCATAGCCAGGCTGGGGTGTGGGGCACACTGTCATAGCCAGGCTGGGGTGTGGGGCACACTGTCATAGCCTGGCTGGGGTGTGGGGCACACTGTCATAGCAAGGCTGGGGTGTGGGGCACGCTGTCATGGCCAGGGTGGGGTGTGGGGCACGCTGTCATGGCCAGACTGGGGTGTGCTGCACACTGTCATAGCCAGGCTGGGGTGTGGGGCACGCTGTCATAGCCAGGCTGGGGTGTGGGGCACGCTGTCATGGCCAGGCTGGGGTGTGGGGCACACTGTCATAGCCAGTCTGGGGTGTGGGGCACACTGTCATAGCAAGGCTGGGGTGTGGGGCACGCTGTCATAGCCAGGCTGGGGTGTGGAGCAGGCTGTCATATCCAGGCACGGGTGTGGGGCACACTGTCATAGCCAGGCTGGGGTGTGGGGCACACTGTCATAGCCAGGCTGGGGTGTGGGGCACGCTGTCATGGCCAGGCTGGCGTGTGGGGCACACTGTCATAGCCAGGCTGGGGTGTGGGGCACGCTGTCATAGCCAGGCTGGAGTGTGGGGTACACTGTCATAGCCAGGCTGGGGTGTGGGGTACACTGTCCTAGCCAGGCTAGGGTGTGGAGCACACTGTCGTAGCCAGGCTGGGGTGTGGGGCACGCTGTCATGGCCAGGCTG
This sequence comes from Procambarus clarkii, assembly GCF_040958095.1. Classification (NCBI taxonomy): domain Eukaryota; kingdom Metazoa; phylum Arthropoda; class Malacostraca; order Decapoda; family Cambaridae; genus Procambarus; species Procambarus clarkii. Next base: position 12,330 of record NW_027191015.1, read on the forward strand.
GGGTGTGGAGCACGCTGTCATACCCAGGCTGGGGTGTGGGGCACACTGTCATGGCCAGGCTGGGGTGTGGAGCACGCTGTCATAGCTAGGCTGGGGTGTGGGGCACGATGTCATGGCCAGACTGGGGTGTGGGGCACGCTGTCATAGCCAGGCAGGGGTGTGGGGAACGCTGTCATAGCCAGGCTGGGGTGTGGGTCACGATGTCATAGCCAGGCAGGGGTTATCTTGAGGTTATCTTGAGATGATTTTGGGGTTTTTTTAGTGTCCCCGCGGCCCGGTCCTCGACCAGGCCTCCTGTGGGGAACGCTGTCATAGCCTGGCTGGGGTGTGGGCCACGCTGTCATAGCCAGGCTGGGGTGTGAGGCCCGCTGTCATAGCCAGGCTAGGGTGTGGGGAACGCTGTCATAGCCAGGCTGGGGTGTGGGGTACGCTGTCATGGCCAGGCTGGGGTGTGGGGCACGCTGTCATAGCCAGGCTGGGGTGTGGGGCACGCTGTCATAGCCAGGCTGGGGTGTGAGGCACGCTGTCATAGCCAGGCTGGGGTGTGGGGCACACTGTCATAGCCAGGCTGGGGTGTGGAGAACGCTGTCATAGCCAGGCTGGGGTGGGACACACTGTCATAGCCAGGCTGGGGTGTGGGGCACGCTGCCATAGCCAGGCTGGGGTGGAGCACGCTGTCATAGCCAGGCTGGGGTGGGACACACTGTCATAGCCAGGCTGGGAAGTGGAGAACGCTGTCATAGCCAGGCTGGAATGGGACACACTGTCATAGCCCGGAAGAGGTGTGGGGCACACTGTCATATCCAGGCTGGGAAGTGGAGAACGCTGTCATAGCCAGGCTGGGGTGGGACACACTGTCATAGCCAGGCTGGGGTGCGGGGCACGCTGTCATAGCCAGGCTGGGGTGGGACACACTGTCATAGCCAGGCTGGGGTGTGGGGCACGCTGTCATAGCCAGGCTGGGGTGTGAGGCACGCTGTCATAGCCAGGCTGGGGTGTGGGGCACACTGTCATAGCCAGGCTGGGAAGTGGAGAACGCTGTCATAGCCAGGCTGGAATGGGACACACTGTCATAGCCCGGCAGAGGTGTGGGGCACACTGTCATAGCCAGGCTGGGAAATGGAGAACGCTGTCATAGCCAGGCTGGGGTGGGACACACTGTCATAGCCAGGCTGGGGTGTGGGGGCACGCTGTCATAGCCAGGCTGGGGTGGGACACACTGTCATAGCCAGGCTGGGGTGTGGGGCACGCTGTCATAGCCAGGCTGGGGTGTGGGGCACACTGTCATAGCCAGGCTGGGGTGTGGGGCACGCTGTCATAGGCAGGCTGGGGTGTGGGGCAAACTGTATTAGCCAGCCTGGGGTGTGGGGTACGCTGTCATAGCCAGGCATGGGTGTGGGGCACACTGTCATAGCCAGGCTGGGGTGTGGGGCACACTGTCATAGACAGGCTGGGTTGTGGGACACACTGTCATGGCCAGGCTGGGGTGTAGGGTACACTGTCAAAGCCAGGCTGGGGTGTGGGGCACACTGTCATGGCCAGGCTGGGGTGTGGGACACACTGTCATGGCCAGGCTGTGGTGTGGGGTACACTGTCATAGCCAGGCTGGGGTGTGGGGCACACTGTCATAGCCAGGCTGTGGTGTGGGGCACACTGTCATAGCCAGGCTGGGGTGTGGGGCACGTTGTCATAGCCAGGCTAGGGTGTGGGGTACACTCTCATAGTCAGGCTGGGGTGTGGGGCACACTGTCATAGCCAGGCTGGGGTGTGGGTCATGTTGTCATAGCCTGGCTGGGGTGTGGGGTACACTGTCATAGCCAGGCTGGGGTGTGGGGCACACTGTCATAACCAGGCTGGGGTGTAGGGCACACTGTCATAGCCTGGCTGGGGTGTGGGGCACACTGTCATAGCCAGGCTGGGGTGTGGGGCACACTGTCAGATCCAGGCTGGGGTGTAGGTACGCTGTCATACCAGGCAGGGGTGTGGGGCACGCTGTCATAGCCAGGCTGGGGTGTGGATCACGCTGTCATAGCCAGGCTGGGGTGTTGGGTACACTGTCATGGCCAGGCTGGGGTGGGACACACTGTCATAACCAGGCTGGGGTGTGGAACACACTGTCATAACCAGGCTGGGGTGGGACACACTGTCATAGCCAGGCTGGGGTGTGGGGCACACAGTCATAGCCAGGCTGGGGTTAGACACACTGTCATAGCCAGGCTGGGGTGTGGGGCACACTGCCATAGCCAGGCTGGGGTGTGGGGCACACTGTCATAGCCAGGCTGTGGTGTGGGACACACTGTCATAGGCAGGCTGGGGTGTGGGGGCACACTGTCATAGCCAGGCTGGGGTGGGACACGCTGTCATAGCCAGGCTGGGGTGTGGGACACACTGTCCTAGCCAGGCTGGGGTGTGGGACGCAATTTCATAGCCAGGCTGGGGTGTGGGGCACACTGTCATAGCCAGGCTGGGGTGTGGGGCACGCTGTCATGGCCAGGCTGGGGTGTTGGGCACACTGTCATAGCCAGGCTGGGGTGTGGGAAACGCTGTTATAGCCAGGCTGGGGTGTGGGGCCCACTGTCATAACCAGGCTGGGGTGTGGGGCACACTGTCATAGCCAGGCTGGGGTGTGGGACACACTGTCATAGCCAGGCTGGGGTGTGGAGCACGCTGTCATAGCCAGGCTGGGGTGTGGGGCACACTGTCATAGCCAGGCTGGGATGTGGGGCACACAGGCATAGCTAGGCTGGGGTGTTGGGCACGCTGTCATAGCCAGGCTGGGGTGTGGGGCACACTGTCATAGCCAGGCTGGGGTGTGGGGCACACTGTCATAGCCAGGCTGGGGTGTGGGGCACACTGTCATAGCAAGGCTGGGGTGTGGGGCACGCTGTCATGGCCAGGGTGGGGTGTGGGGCACGCTGTCATGGCCAGACTGGGGTGTGCTGCACACTGTCATAGCCTGGCTGGGGTGTGGGGCACGCTGTCATAGCCAGGCTGGGGTGTGGGGCACGCTGTCATGGCCAGGCTGGGGTGTGGGGCACACTGTCATAGCCAGTCTGGGGTGTGGGGCACACTGTCATAGCAAGGCTGGGGTGTGGGGCACGCTGTCATAGCCAGGCTGGGGTGTGGAGCAGGCTGTCATATCCAGGCACGGGTGTGGGGCACACTGTCATAGCCAGGCTGGGGTGTGGGGCACACTGTCATAGCCAGGCTGGGGTGTGGGGCACGCTGTCATGGCCAGGCTGGCGTGTGGGGCACACTGTCATAGCCAGGCTGGGGTGTGGGGCACGCTGTCATAGCCAGGCTGGAGTGTGGGGTACACTGTCATAGCCAGGCTGGGGTGTGGGGTACACTGTCCTAGCCAGGCTAGGGTGTGGAGCACACTGTCGTAGCCAGGCTGGGGTGTGGGGCACGCTGTCATGGCCAGGCTGGGGTGTGGAGCACGCTGTCATACCCAGGCTGGGGTGTGGGGCACACTGTCATGGCCAGGCTGGGGTGTGGGGCACGCTGTCATAGCTAGGCTGGGGTGTGGGGCACGATGTCATGGCCAGACTGGGGTGTGGGGCACGCTGTCATAGCCAGGCAGGGGTGTGGGGAACGCTGTCATAGCCAGGCTGGGGTGTGGGTCACGATGTCATAGCCAGGCTGGGGTTATCTTGAGGTTATCTTGAGATGATTTTGGGGTTTTTTTAGTGTCCCCGCGGCCCGGTCCTCGACCAGGCCTCCTGTGGGGAACGCTGTCATAGCCAGGCTGGGGTGTGGGCCACGCTGTCATAGCCAGGCTGGGGTGTGAGGCCCGCTGTCATAGCCAGGCTGGGGTGTGGGGAACGCTGTCATAGCCAGGCTGGGGTGTGGGGTACGCTGTCATGGCCTGGCTGGGGTGTGGGGCACGCTGTCATAGCCAGGCTGGGGTGTGGGACACACTGTCATAGCCCGGCAGAGGTGTGGGGCACACTGTCATAGCCAGGCTGGGAAGTGGAGAACGCTGTCATAGCCAGGCTGGGGTGGGACACACTGTCATAGCCAGGCTGGGGTGTGGGGGCACGCTGTCATAGCCAGGCTGGGGTGGGACACACTGTCATAGCCAGGCTGGGGTGTGGGGCACGCTGTCATAGCCAGGCTGGGGTGTGGGGCACACTGTCATAGCCAGGCTGGGGTGTGGGCACGCTGTCATAGGCAGGCTGGGGTGTGGGGCAAACTGTATTAGCCAGCCTGGAGTGTGGGGTACGCTGTCATAGCCAGGCATGGGTGTGGGGCACACTGTCATAGCCAGGCTGGGGTGTGGGGCACACTGTCATAGACAGGCTGGGTTGTGGGACACACTGTCATGGCCAGGCTGGGGTGTAGGGTACACTGTCATAGCCAGGCTGGGGTGTGGGGCACACTGTCATGGCCAGGCTGGGGTGTGGGACACACTGTCATGGCCAGGCTGTGGTGTGGGGTACACTGTCATAGCCAGGCTGGGGTGTGGGGCACACTGTCATAGCCAGGCTGTGGTGTGGGGCACACTGTCATAGCCAGGCTGGGGTGTGGGGCACGTTGTCATAGCCAGGCTAGGGTGTGGGGTACACTCTCATAGTCAGGCTGGGGTGTGGGGCACACTGTCATAGCCAGGCTGGGGTGTGGGTCATGTTGTCATAGCCTGGCTGGGGTGTGGGGTACACTGTCATAGCCAGGCTGGGGTGTGGGGCACACTGTCATAACCAGGCTGGGGTGTAGGGCACACTGTCATAGCCAGGCTGGGGTGTGGGGCACACTGTCATAGCCAGGCTGGGGTGTGGGGCACACTGTCAGACCCAGGCTGGGGTGTGGGGAACACTGTCATAGCCAGGCTGGGGTGTGGGGTACACTGTCATAGCCAGGGTGGGGTGTGGGGCACGCTGTCATAGCCAGGCTGGGGTGTGGGGCCCACTGTCATAGCCAGGCTGGGGTGTGGGGCACGCTGTCATGGCCAGGCTGGGTGCTGGGCACACTGTCATAACCAGGCTGGGGTGTGGGGAACGCTGTTATAGCCAGGCTGGGGTGTGGGGCACACTGTTATAGCCAGGCTGGGGTGTGGGGCACGCTGTCATTGCCAGGCTGGGGTGTAGGGCACACTGTCATAGCCAGGCTGGGGTGTGGGGCACACTGTCATAGCAAGGCTGGGGTGTGGGGCACGCTGTCATAGCCAGGCTGGAGTGTGGGGTACACTGTCATAGCCAGGCTGGGGTGTGGGGTACACAGTCCTAGCCAGGCTGGAGTGTGGGGTACACTGTCATATCCAGGCTGGGTTGTGGGGTACACTGTCCTAGCCAGGCTAGGGTGTGGAGCACACAGTCATAGCCAGGCTGGGGTGTGGGGCACGATGTCATGGCCAGGCTGGCGTGTGGGGCACACTGTCATAGACAGGCTGGGGTGTGGGGCACACTGTCATAACCAGGCTCGAGTGTTTGGTACACTGTCATAGCCAGGCTGGGGTGTGGGGTACACTGTCATAGCCAGGCTGGGGTGTGGGGCACGCTGTCATGGCCAGGCTGGCGTGTGGGGCACACTGTCATAGCCAGCCTGGGGTGTGGGGCACGCTGTCATAGCCAGGCTGGAGTGTGGGGTACACTGTCATAGCCAGGCAGGGGTGTGGAGTACACTGTCCTAGCCAGGCTGGAGTGTGGGGTACACTGTCATAGCCAGGCTGGGGTGTGGGGTACACTGTTCTAGCCAGGCTAGGGTGTGGAGCACACTGTCATAGCCAGGCTGGGGTGTGGGGCACGCTGTCATGGCCAGGCTGGGGTGTGGAGCACGCTGTCATAGCCAGGCTGGGGTGCGGGGCACGCTGTCATAGCCAGACAGGGGTGTGGGGCACACTGCCATAGCCAGGCAGGGGTGTGGGGCACACTGTCATAGCCAGGCTGGGATGTGGGGCACACAGGCATAGCTAGGCTGGGGTGTTGGGCACGCTGTCATAGCCAGGCTGGGGTGTGGGGCACACTGTCATAGCCAGGCTGGGGTGTGGGGCACACTGTCATAGCCAGGCTGGGGTGTGGGGCACACTGTCATAGCAAGGCTGGGGTGTGGGGCACGCTGTCATGGCCAGGGTGGGGTGTGGGGCACGCTGTCATGGCCAGACTGGGGTGTGCTGCACACTGTCATAGCCTGGCTGGGGTGTGGGGCACGCTGTCATAGCCAGGCTGGGGTGTGGGGCACGCTGTCATGGCCAGGCTGGGGTGTGGGGCACACTGTCATAGCCAGTCTGGGGTGTGGGGCACACTGTCATAGCAAGGCTGGGGTGTGGGGCAGGCTGTCATAGCCAGGCTGGGGTGTGGGGCAGGCTGTCATATCCAGGCACGGGTGTGGGGCACACTGTCATAGCCAGGCTGGGGTGTGGGGCACACTGTCATAGCCAGGCTGGGGTGTGGGGCACGCTGTCATGGCCAGGCTGGCGTGTGGGGCACACTGTCATAGCCAGGCTGGGGTGTGGGGCACGCTGTCATAGCCAGGCTGGAGTGTGGGGTACACTGTCATAGCCAGGCTGGGGTGTGGGGTACACTGTCCTAGCCAGGCTAGGGTGTGGAGCACACTGTCGTAGCCAGGATGGGGTGTGGGGCACGCTGTCATGGCCAGGCTGGGGTGTGGAGCACGCTGTCATACCCAGGCTGGGGTGTGGGGCACACTGTCATGGCCAGGCTGGGGTGTGGAGCACGCTGTCATAGCTAGGCTGGGGTGTGGGGCACGATGTCATGGCCAGACTGGGGTGTGGGGCACGCTGTCATAGCCAGGCAGGGGTGTGGGGAACGCTGTCATAGCCAGGCTGGGGTGTGGGTCACGATGTCATAGCCAGGCTGGGGTTATCTTGAGGTTATCTTGAGATGATTTTGGGGTTTTTTTAGTGTCCCCGCGGCCCGGTCCTCGACCAGGCCTAATGTGGGGAACGCTGTCATAGCCAGGCTGGGGTGTGGGCCACGCTGTCATAGCCAGGCTGGGGTGTGAGGCCCGCTGTCATAGCCAGGCTGGGGTGTGGGGAACGCTGTCATAGCCAGGCTGGGGTGTGGGGTACGCTGTCATGGCCAGGCTGGGGTGTGGGGCACGCTGTCATAGCCAGGCTGGGGTGTGAGGCACGCTGTCATTGCCAGGCTGGGGTGTGGGACACACTGTCATAGCCAGGCTGGGGTGTGGGGCACGCTGCCATAGCCAGGCTGGGGTGGAGCACGCTGTCATAGCCAGGCTGGGGTGGGACACACTGTCATAGCCAGGCTGGGAAGTGGAGAACGCTGTCATAGCCAGGCTGGAATGGGACACACTGTCATAGCCCGGAAGAGGTGTGGGGCACACTGTCATATCCAGGCTGGGAAGTGGAGAACGCTGTCATAGCCAGGCTGGGGTGGGACACACTGTCATAGCCAGGCTGGGGTGCGGGGCACGCTGTCATAGCCAGGCTGGGGTGGGACACACTGTCATAGCCAGGCTGGGGTGTGGGGCACGCTGTCATAGCCAGGCTGGGGTGTGAGGCACGCTGTCATAGCCAGGCTGGGGT
>NW_027191016.1:0-19830 GCF_040958095.1 Procambarus clarkii
AGTTTCCCGCAATACTTGTATTTTTTTGATTGGTTAAAGAACATAAGAATGAAGGTAACTTCAGAAGGAATACTTGCCCAGAACCAAAGTTTCGTAATTTATTTTATATATTTTTATGCCCTATTGCATATTTGTATGGTCATAATTTATTTAAATGATTAACGTTTAAGGAACGTTATTCATATAACAATTATTTAGGTTCACATGATTTGCATCTGACTCATATAGGACAAAAGCCTTTCTGGAGTTACTTTAACTGTTAGGTTCATCTGACCTTATTTTAAATAAATAGACTCTTAGCGACATTTTCTCTCAGTTTGATACTAAAGCCTGTTCATGCAAAGATGTTTTCATCGGCCCCTGCTGGAGTTACGACCGGTATGAGTTTTCCACTGAGGAATGAGCGAGCATTGATACTGGAACTCTCAAATGCTAAGATTTTAGCTATCACTGACCCTGATGTCTGCTTACATCGCTATATTTTGGTGAAGACCTTACAGACTAGGATGCATCTAAGAGGTACTGCAGGATAATAAGAAATATTGGCAGGAGACATTCAGCTGTATTGTAACTCCAACATTTACGATCTATGAAGACACCTATACCACCTATATTAGTACCTATATAGCGAGATTTTTCGTTTAAAGACTTCCATTAACTTTAGTCAAGTCAATGTATTGAATCTTTAATAGTTAATGGATTTATCTTGCCTAATATTAGTCTAGTATCGAAAAGGATTTATTAACCAATTTAAATATGGCATTCATAAAGCCTATTTATATTTTTTTAACAGGTGACATGATATAAAATCATAATTTTAACTTTCGTAATAGAACACCGGGATTTTTTTTAAGGTAAAACACCTGCAACGATGTCACATGAAAGACTGATTAAAAAATAGAGGCTCATGGTATTGGGGGTGCTATAATAATTTAGATTGGGGCATGGCTATTTCAAACGGAAACAAATAGTATAAATTGTGTTAAGTCAGAGTGGGATAATGTGGCGTGCCACTCCACTGTAATGTGGAGTGCCTCAAGGCTCTGCCTTGGGACCTCTGTTGTTTATTATATGTATTAATGATTTAGATTCAGGTTTGAGTAGCAATATTTGCAAATTTGCCGATGATACAAAAATCGGTAGGGAAATTAACACGGAAGAAGACTCATTATCACTTCAAGTTGATCTAAATAGGGTTTCGATATGGTCAAAAGATTGGCAGATGCAATTTAATGCTGATAAATGTAAAAGTTTTGAGGCTAAGTAATGATGATAGAGTTACATGATTGGAGCTGGATGGTGTTGAGATTGCGAAAGGGATCTGGGAGTTATGTTTAGTAAGAATTGAATATCAAAGGAACAATGCATGAATGATCGTAATAAGGCTAATAGGACACTGGGATTAATTAATCAGAGCGTTAATAACAAGACACCTGGTGTAGTTCTTCAGCTATATCTTTCTCTGGCTAGGCCCCATTTAGATTATGCAGTTCAGTTTTGGTCGCCGTAATATGGCATGGAAATAAATTCACTTCAACGTGTCCAGCGTAGGATGAAAAAGTGAATTCCCCAAATTAGAAATCTTTCGTATGAAGAAAGATTACCAAAACTTAAATGGCATTCACTGGAAAGGCAAAGAGTTAGGGATGACATGATAGAGGTTTACAAGTTGATGAAGGGACATAACAAAGGGGATATTAATGGAGTATTTAAAGTATCAACACAAGACAGAACGTGAAACAATGCGTATAAATTGGATAAGTTTAGATTCAGGAAAGACTTGGGTAAATACTGGTTCGGTAACAGGGTTGTTTATTTGTGGAACCAATTACAACGAAACGTAGTGGAGGAGGGGTCCCTCGATTGTTTCAAGCGTGGGTTGAACATGTATATGAGGGGGATTGGGTGGTTACAAATAGGAGCTGCCTCGTATGGGCCAATATGCCTTCTGCAGTTACCTTTGTTCTTATGTGGTTGAATGGGCATAACAAATGGGATATTAATAGTACCATCACAGGACAGAACACGAAACAATAGGTATAAGTTAGATAAGTTTAGATTAATGAAAGACTTTGGTAAATACTTGTTCGGGAATAGTATTTTTTTTTTTTTAATTACTGCATAACGTGGTGGAGGTCTCTCGATTGTTTCAAACTTGGGTTGGACATGTATATAAGTGGTTATATATCGGAGCTGATTCGTTTGGGCCAATAGACCTTCTGCAGTTACCTTTGTTCTTATACTTTGCCAAAGTTCTGCCTTTAAAGATTGTCTTAAAGAAGGCAAACAATATATGGCAAAGATTTAGTAGTGACATGATGGAGGTGTTTATGTGAAAGGGTGGGCAGGAATTGGGTGCGTGTTAGGAGTAACAAAACAAAATACAACACGAAACAATGAATATAAATGAATTAGAATTTAGGATAAACCTTTGTAAATACTGGTTCAGTAATAGTGTTCTTGATATATAGAATCAATTACCGCGTAACAACAAAGAAGTAGATTCCCTTGATTGATTCTTGTGTAGGTTAGACATATATATGAATGAGATAGGATGGATATAAATAGGAGCTGCCTTGTATGAGTAAATAGTTAAGAAATCCACAAGGGCCGTGACGAGGATTCGAACCTACGTCCAAGAGCATCCCAGACGCTGCCTTAATCGACTGAGCTACGACATAGTATAAGAATTGCAACCAGAAATTCTACTGAATATACTTGGATCCTGCAGCCTCTCCGAGACACAAACAATTGAGTTGGGTGTCCCTCAATTGCTTCAAGTGTGAATTGGACTTTTATATGAGTGGGATTGGGTGGTTATAGATAGGAGCTGCCTCGTATGGGCCAAAAGGCCTTCTGCAGTTACCTTTGTTCTTATGTTCAAACTATGATTTTATACAATTCCTCTATACACTCGAGGTATGTCAATAGGCCGTTCTACCTCTTCGCGCTTGCTTTATTATTTCGAGTGCATGGGGGTATTGTGTAAAATCCTAGTTTGAGTCTCGGAGAGTCGGCAGGATCCAAGTAAATTCAGTAGAATTTCTGGTTGCAATTCTTATAAAATGTATTAGCTCAGTCGATTAAGGTAGCGTCTGGGATGCTCTCGGACGTAAGTTCGAATCCTAGTCCCGTCCCTTGTTGATTTGTTCAATTGATGCATCACGCAATAGTGATTTCTGTGTGAAATGAGCTAATAATCCTTCTGCAGTTCCCGCAATACTTGTATTTTTTTGATTGGTTAAAGAACATAAGAATGAAGGTAACTTCAGAAGGAATACTTGCCCAGAACCAAAGTTTCGTAATTTATTTTATATATTTTTATGCCCATTGCATATTTGTATGGTCATAATTTATTTAAATGATTAACGTTTAAGGAACGTTATTCATATAACAATTATTTAGGTTCACATGATTTGCATCTGACTCATATAGGACAAAAGCCTTTCTGGAGTTACTTTAACTGTTAGGTTCATCTGACCTTATTTTAAATAAATAGACTCTTAGCGACATTTTCTCTCAGTTTGATACTAAAGCCTGTTCATGCAAGATGTTTTCATCGGCCCCTGCTGGAGTTACGACCGGTATGAGTTTTCCACTGAGGAATGAGCGAGCATTGATACTGGAACTCTCAAATGCTAAGATTTTAGCTATCACTGACCCTGATGTCTGCTTACATCGCTATATTTTGGTGAAGACCTTACAGACTAGGATGCATCTAGAGGTACTGCAGGATAATAAGAAATATTGGCAGGAGACATTCAGCTGTATTGTAACTCCAACATTTACGATCTATGAAGACACCTATACCACCTATATTAGTACCTATATAGCGAGATTTTTCGTTTAAAGACTTCCATTAACTTTAGTCAAGTCAATGTATTGAATCTTTAATAGTTAATGGATTTATCTTGCCTAATATTAGTCTAGTATCGAAAAGGATTTATTAACCAATTTAAATATGGCATTCATAAAGCCATTTATATTTTTTTAACAGGTGACATGATATAAAATCATAATTTTAACTTTCGTAATAGAACACCGGGATTTTTTTTAAGGTAAAACACCTGCAACAATGTCACATGAAAGACTGATTAAAAAATAGAGGCTCATGGTATTGGGGGTGCTATAATAATTTAGATTGGGGCATGGCTATTTCAAACGGAAACAAATAGTATAAATTGTGTTAAGTCAGAGTGGGATAATGTGGAGTGCCACTCCACTGTAATGTGGAGGGCCTCAAGGCTCTGCCTTGGGACCTCTGTTGTTTATTATATGTATTAATGATTTAGATTCACGTTTGAGTAGCAATATTTGCAAATTTGCCGATGATACAAAAATCGGTAGGGAAATTAACACGGAAGAAGACTCATTATCACTTCAAGTTGATCTAAATAGGGTTTCGATATGGTCAAAAGATTGGCAGATGCAATTTAATGCTGATAAAAGTAAAAGTTTTGAGGCTAAGTAATGATGATAGAGTTACATGATTGGAGCTGGATGGTGTTGAGATTGCGAAAGGGATCTGGGAGTTATGTTTAGTAAGAATTGAATATCAAAGGAACAATGCATGAATGATCGTAATAAGGCTAATAGGACACTGGGATTAATTAATCAGAGCGTTAATAACAAGACACCTGGTGTAGTTCTTCAGCTATATCTTTCTCTGGCTAGGCCCCATTTAGATTATGCAGTTCAGTTTTGGTCGCCGTAATATGGCATGGAAATAAATTCACTTCAACGTGTCCAGCGTAGGATGAAAAAGTGAATTCCCCAAATTAGAAATCTTTCGTATGAAGAAAGATTACCAAAACTTAAATGGCATTCACTGGAAAGGCAAAGAGTTAGGGATGACATGATAGAGGTTTACAAGTTGATGAAGGGACATAACAAAGGGGATATTAATGGAGTATTTAAAGTATCAACACAAGACAGAACGTGAAACAATGCGTATAAATTGGATAAGTTTAGATTCAGGAAAGACTTGGGTAAATACTGGTTCGGTAACAGGGTTGTTTATTTGTGGAACCAATTACAACGAAACGTAGTGGAGGAGGGGTCCCTCGATTGTTTCAAGCGTGGGTTGAACATGTATATGAGGGGGATTGGGTGGTTACAAATAGGAGCTGCCTCGTATGGGCCAATATGCCTTCTGCAGTTACCTTTGTTCTTATGTGGTTGAATGGGCATAACAAATGGGATATTAATAGTACCATCACAGGACAGAACACGAAACAATAGGTATAAGTTAGATAAGTTTAGATTAATGAAAGACTTTGGTAAATACTTGTTCGGGAATAGTATTTTTTTTTTTTAATTACTGCATAACGTGGTGGAGGTCTCTCGATTGTTTCAAACTTGGGTTGGACATGTATATAAGTGGTTATATATCGGAGCTGATTCGTTTGGGCCAATAGACCTTCTGCAGTTACCTTTGTTCTTATACTTTGCCAAAGTTCTGCCTTTAAAGATTGTCTTAAAGAAGGCAAACAATATATGGCAAAGATTTAGTAGTGACATGATGGAGGTGTTTATGTGAAAGGGTGGGCAGGAATTGGGTGCGTGTTAGGAGTAACAAAACAAAATACAACACGAAACAATGAATATAAATGAATTAGAATTTAGGATAAACCTTTGTAAATACTGGTTCAGTAATAGTGTTCTTGATATATAGAATCAATTACCGCGTAACAACAAAGAAGTAGATTCCCTTGATTGATTCTTGTGTAGGTTAGACATATATATGAATGAGATAGGATGGATATAAATAGGAGCTGCCTTGTATGAGTAAATAGTTAAGAAATCCACAAGGGCCGTGACGAGGATTCGAACCTACGTCCAAGAGCATCCCAGACGCTGCCTTAATCGACTGAGCTACGACATGGTATAAGAATTGCAACCAGAAATTCTACTGAATATACTTGGATCCTGCAGCCTCTCCGAGACACAAACAATTGAGTTGGGTGTCCCTCAATTGCTTCAAGTGTGAATTGGACTTTTATATGAGTGGGATTGGGTGGTTATAGATAGGAGCTGCCTCGTATGGGCCAAAAGGCCTTCTGCAGTTACCTTTGTTCTTATGTTCAAACTATGATTTTATACAATTCCTCTATACACTCGAGGTATGTCAATAGGCCGTTCTACCTCTTCGCGCTTGCTTTATTATTTCGAGTGCATGGGGGTATTGTGTAAAATCCTAGTTTGAGTCTCGGAGAGTCGGCAGGATCCAAGTAAATTCAGTAGAATTTCTGGTTGCAATTCTTATAAAATGTATTAGCTCAGTCGATTAAGGTAGCGTCTGGGATGCTCTCGGACGTAAGTTCGAATCCTAGTCCCGTCCCTTGTTGATTTGTTCAATTGATGCATCACGCAATAGTGATTTCTGTGTGAAATGAGCTAATAATCCTTCTGCAGTTCCCGCAATACTTGTATTTTTTTGATTGGTTAAAGAACATAAGAATGAAGGTAACTTCAGAAGGAATACTTGCCCAGAACCAAAGTTTCGTAATTTATTTTATATATTTTTATGCCCATTGCATATTTGTATGGTCATAATTTATTTAAATGATTAACGTTTAAGGAACGTTATTCATATAACAATTATTTAGGTTCACATGATTTGCATCTGACTCATATAGGACAAAAGCCTTTCTGGAGTTACTTTAACTGTTAGGTTCATCTGACCTTATTTTAAATAAATAGACTCTTAGCGACATTTTCTCTCAGTTTGATACTAAAGCCTGTTCATGCAAGATGTTTTCATCGGCCCCTGCTGGAGTTACGACCGGTATGAGTTTTCCACTGAGGAATGAGCGAGCATTGATACTGGAACTCTCAAATGCTAAGATTTTAGCTATCACTGACCCTGATGTCTGCTTACATCGCTATATTTTGGTGAAGACCTTACAGACTAGGATGCATCTAGAGGTACTGCAGGATAATAAGAAATATTGGCAGGAGACATTCAGCTGTATTGTAACTCCAACATTTACGATCTATGAAGACACCTATACCACCTATATTAGTACCTATATAGCGAGATTTTTCGTTTAAAGACTTCCATTAACTTTAGTCAAGTCAATGTATTGAATCTTTAATAGTTAATGGATTTATCTTGCCTAATATTAGTCTAGTATCGAAAAGGATTTATTAACCAATTTAAATATGGCATTCATAAAGCCATTTATATTTTTTTAACAGGTGACATGATATAAAATCATAATTTTAACTTTCGTAATAGAACACCGGGATTTTTTTTAAGGTAAAACACCTGCAACAATGTCACATGAAAGACTGATTAAAAAATAGAGGCTCATGGTATTGGGGGTGCTATAATAATTTAGATTGGGGCATGGCTATTTCAAACGGAAACAAATAGTATAAATTGTGTTAAGTCAGAGTGGGATAATGTGGAGTGCCACTCCACTGTAATGTGGAGTGCCACTCCACTGTAATGTGGAGGGCCTCAAGGCTCTCCCTTGGGACCTCTGTTGTTTATTATATGTATTAATGATTTAGATTCACGTTTGAGTAGCAATATTTGCAAATTTGCCGATGATACAAAAATCGGTAGGGAAATTAACACGGAAGAAGACTCATTATCACTTCAAGTTGATCTAAATAGGGTTTCGATATGGTCAAAAGATTGGCAGATGCAATTTAATGCTGATAAAAGTAAAAGTTTTGAGGCTAAGTAATGATGATAGAGTTACATGATTGGAGCTGGATGGTGTTGAGATTGCGAAAGGGATCTGGGAGTTATGTTTAGTAAGAATTGAATATCAAAGGAACAATGCATGAATGATCGTAATAAGGCTAATAGGACACTGGGATTAATTAATCAGAGCGTTAATAACAAGACACCTGGTGTAGTTCTTCAGCTATATCTTTCTCTGGCTAGGCCCCATTTAGATTATGCAGTTCAGTTTTGGTCGCCGTAATATGGCATGGAAATAAATTCACTTCAACGTGTCCAGCGTAGGATGAAAAAGTGAATTCCCCAAATTAGAAATCTTTCGTATGAAGAAAGATTACCAAAACTTAAATGGCATTCACTGGAAAGGCAAAGAGTTAGGGATGACATGATAGAGGTTTACAAGTTGATGAAGGGACATAACAAAGGGGATATTAATGGAGTATTTAAAGTATCAACACAAGACAGAACGTGAAACAATGCGTATAAATTGGATAAGTTTAGATTCAGGAAAGACTTGGGTAAATACTGGTTCGGTAACAGGGTTGTTTATTTGTGGAACCAATTACAACGAAACGTAGTGGAGGAGGGGTCCCTCGATTGTTTCAAGCGTGGGTTGAACATGTATATGAGGGGGATTGGGTGGTTACAAATAGGAGCTGCCTCGTATGGGCCAATATGCCTTCTGCAGTTACCTTTGTTCTTATGTGGTTGAATGGGCATAACAAATGGGATATTAATAGTACCATCACAGGACAGAACACGAAACAATAGGTATAAGTTAGATAAGTTTAGATTAATGAAAGACTTTGGTAAATACTTGTTCGGGAATAGTATTTTTTTTTTTTAATTACTGCATAACGTGGTGGAGGTCTCTCGATTGTTTCAAACTTGGGTTGGACATGTATATAAGTGGTTATATATCGGAGCTGATTCGTTTGGGCCAATAGACCTTCTGCAGTTACCTTTGTTCTTATACTTTGCCAAAGTTCTGCCTTTAAAGATTGTCTTAAAGAAGGCAAACAATATATGGCAAAGATTTAGTAGTGACATGATGGAGGTGTTTATGTGAAAGGGTGGGCAGGAATTGGGTGCGTGTTAGGAGTAACAAAACAAAATACAACACGAAACAATGAATATAAATGAATTAGAATTTAGGATAAACCTTTGTAAATACTGGTTCAGTAATAGTGTTCTTGATATATAGAATCAATTACCGCGTAACAACAAAGAAGTAGATTCCCTTGATTGATTCTTGTGTAGGTTAGACATATATATGAATGAGATAGGATGGATATAAATAGGAGCTGCCTTGTATGAGTAAATAGTTAAGAAATCCACAAGGGCCGTGACGAGGATTCGAACCTACGTCCAAGAGCATCCCAGACGCTGCCTTAATCGACTGAGCTACGACATGGTATAAGAATTGCAACCAGAAATTCTACTGAATATACTTGGATCCTGCAGCCTCTCCGAGACACAAACAATTGAGTTGGGTGTCCCTCAATTGCTTCAAGTGTGAATTGGACTTTTATATGAGTGGGATTGGGTGGTTATAGATAGGAGCTGCCTCGTATGGGCCAAAAGGCCTTCTGCAGTTACCTTTGTTCTTATGTTCAAACTATGATTTTATACAATTCCTCTATACACTCGAGGTATGTCAATAGGCCGTTCTACCTCTTCGCGCTTGCTTTATTATTTCGAGTGCATGGGGGTATTGTGTAAAATCCTAGTTTGAGTCTCGGAGAGTCGGCAGGATCCAAGTAAATTCAGTAGAATTTCTGGTTGCAATTCTTATAAAATGTATTAGCTCAGTCGATTAAGGTAGCGTCTGGGATGCTCTCGGACGTAAGTTCGAATCCTAGTCCCGTCCCTTGTTGATTTGTTCAATTGATGCATCACGCAATAGTGATTTCTGTGTGAAATGAGCTAATAATCCTTCTGCAGTTCCCGCAATACTTGTATTTTTTTGATTGGTTAAAGAACATAAGAATGAAGGTAACTTCAGAAGGAATACTTGCCCAGAACCAAAGTTTCGTAATTTATTTTATATATTTTTATGCCCATTGCATATTTGTATGGTCATAATTTATTTAAATGATTAACGTTTAAGGAACGTTATTCATATAACAATTATTTAGGTTCACATGATTTGCATCTGACTCATATAGGACAAAAGCCTTTCTGGAGTTACTTTAACTGTTAGGTTCATCTGACCTTATTTTAAATAAATAGACTCTTAGCGACATTTTCTCTCAGTTTGATACTAAAGCCTGTTCATGCAAGATGTTTTCATCGGCCCCTGCTGGAGTTACGACCGGTATGAGTTTTCCACTGAGGAATGAGCGAGCATTGATACTGGAACTCTCAAATGCTAAGATTTTAGCTATCACTGACCCTGATGTCTGCTTACATCGCTATATTTTGGTGAAGACCTTACAGACTAGGATGCATCTAGAGGTACTGCAGGATAATAAGAAATATTGGCAGGAGACATTCAGCTGTATTGTAACTCCAACATTTACGATCTATGAAGACACCTATACCACCTATATTAGTACCTATATAGCGAGATTTTTCGTTTAAAGACTTCCATTAACTTTAGTCAAGTCAATGTATTGAATCTTTGATAGTTAATGGATTTATCTTGCCTAATATTAGTCTAGTATCGAAAAGGATTTATTAACCAATTTAAATATGGCATTCATAAAGCCATTTATATTTTTTTAACAGGTGACATGATATAAAATCATAATTTTAACTTTCGTAATAGAACACCGGGATTTTTTTTAAGGTAAAACACCTGCAACAATGTCACATGAAAGACTGATTAAAAAATAGAGGCTCATGGTATTGGGGGTGCTATAATAATTTAGATTGGGGCATGGCTATTTCAAACGGAAACAAATAGTATAAATTGTGTTAAGTCAGAGTGGGATAATGTGGAGTGCCACTCCACTGTAATGTGGAGTGCCACTCCACTGTAATGTGGAGTGCCTCAAGGCTCTGCCTTGGGACCTCTGTTGTTTATTATATGTATTAATGATTTAGATTCACGTTTGAGTAGCAATATTTGCAAATTTGCCGATGATACAAAAATCGGTAGGGAAATTAACACGGAAGAAGACTCATTATCACTTCAAGTTGATCTAAATAGGGTTTCGATATGGTCAAAAGATTGGCAGATGCAATTTAATGCTGATAAAATGTAAAAGTTTTGAGGCTAAGTAATGATGATAGAGTTACATGATTGGAGCTGGATGGTGTTGAGATTGCGAAAGGGATCTGGGAGTTATGTTTAGTAAGAATTGAATATCAAAGGAACAATGCATGAATGATCGTAATAAGGCTAATAGGACACTGGGATTAATTAATCAGAGCGTTAATAACAAGACACCTGGTGTAGTTCTTCAGCTATATCTTTCTCTGGCTAGGCCCCATTTAGATTATGCAGTTCAGTTTTGGTCGCCGTAATATGGCATGGAAATAAATTCACTTCAACGTGTCCAGCGTAGGATGAAAAAGTGAATTCCCCAAATTAGAAATCTTTCGTATGAAGAAAGATTACCAAAACTTAAATGGCATTCACTGGAAAGGCAAAGAGTTAGGGATGACATGATAGAGGTTTACAAGTTGATGAAGGGACATAACAAAGGGGATATTAATGGAGTATTTAAAGTATCAACACAAGACAGAACGTGAAACAATGCGTATAAATTGGATAAGTTTAGATTCAGGAAAGACTTGGGTAAATACTGGTTCGGTAACAGGGTTGTTTATTTGTGGAACCAATTACAACGAAACGTAGTGGAGGAGGGGTCCCTCGATTGTTTCAAGCGTGGGTTGAACATGTATATGAGGGGGATTGGGTGGTTACAAATAGGAGCTGCCTCGTATGGGCCAATATGCCTTCTGCAGTTACCTTTGTTCTTATGTGGTTGAATGGGCATAACAAATGGGATATTAATAGTACCATCACAGGACAGAACACGAAACAATAGGTATAAGTTAGATAAGTTTAGATTAATGAAAGACTTTGGTAAATACTTGTTCGGGAATAGTATTTTTTTTTTTTAATTACTGCATAACGTGGTGGAGGTCTCTCGATTGTTTCAAACTTGGGTTGGACATGTATATAAGTGGTTATATATCGGAGCTGATTCGTTTGGGCCAATAGACCTTCTGCAGTTACCTTTGTTCTTATACTTTGCCAAAGTTCTGCCTTTAAAGATTGTCTTAAAGAAGGCAAACAATATATGGCAAAGATTTAGTAGTGACATGATGGAGGTGTTTATGTGAAAGGGTGGGCAGGAATTGGGTGCGTGTTAGGAGTAACAAAACAAAATACAACACGAAACAATGAATATAAATGAATTAGAATTTAGGATAAACCTTTGTAAATACTGGTTCAGTAATAGTGTTCTTGATATATAGAATCAATTACCGCGTAACAACAAAGAAGTAGATTCCCTTGATTGATTCTTGTGTAGGTTAGACATATATATGAATGAGATAGGATGGATATAAATAGGAGCTGCCTTGTATGAGTAAATAGTTAAGAAATCCACAAGGGCCGTGACGAGGATTCGAACCTACGTCCAAGAGCATCCCAGACGCTGCCTTAATCGACTGAGCTACGACATGGTATAAGAATTGCAACCAGAAATTCTACTGAATATACTTGGATCCTGCAGCCTCTCCGAGACACAAACAATTGAGTTGGGTGTCCCTCAATTGCTTCAAGTGTGAATTGGACTTTTATATGAGTGGGATTGGGTGGTTATAGATAGGAGCTGCCTCGTATGGGCCAAAAGGCCTTCTGCAGTTACCTTTGTTCTTATGTTCAAACTATGATTTTATACAATTCCTCTATACACTCGAGGTATGTCAATAGGCCGTTCTACCTCTTCGCGCTTGCTTTATTATTTCGAGTGCATGGGGGTATTGTGTAAAATCCTAGTTTGAGTCTCGGAGAGTCGGCAGGATCCAAGTAAATTCAGTAGAATTTCTGGTTGCAATTCTTATAAAATGTATTAGCTCAGTCGATTAAGGTAGCGTCTGGGATGCTCTCGGACGTAAGTTCGAATCCTAGTCCCGTCCCTTGTTGATTTGTTCAATTGATGCATCACGCAATAGTGATTTCTGTGTGAAATGAGCTAATAATCCTTCTGCAGTTCCCGCAATACTTGTATTTTTTTGATTGGTTAAAGAACATAAGAATGAAGGTAACTTCAGAAGGAATACTTGCCCAGAACCAAAGTTTCGTAATTTATTTTATATATTTTTATGCCCATTGCATATTTGTATGGTCATAATTTATTTAAATGATTAACGTTTAAGGAACGTTATTCATATAACAATTATTTAGGTTCACATGATTTGCATCTGACTCATATAGGACAAAAGCCTTTCTGGAGTTACTTTAACTGTTAGGTTCATCTGACCTTATTTTAAATAAATAGACTCTTAGCGACATTTTCTCTCAGTTTGATACTAAAGCCTGTTCATGCAAGATGTTTTCATCGGCCCCTGCTGGAGTTACGACCGGTATGAGTTTTCCACTGAGGAATGAGCGAGCATTGATACTGGAACTCTCAAATGCTAAGATTTTAGCTATCACTGACCCTGATGTCTGCTTACATCGCTATATTTTGGTGAAGACCTTACAGACTAGGATGCATCTAGAGGTACTGCAGGATAATAAGAAATATTGGCAGGAGACATTCAGCTGTATTGTAACTCCAACATTTACGATCTATGAAGACACCTATACCACCTATATTAGTACCTATATAGCGAGATTTTTCGTTTAAAGACTTCCATTAACTTTAGTCAAGTCAATGTATTGAATCTTTGATAGTTAATGGATTTATCTTGCCTAATATTAGTCTAGTATCGAAAAGGATTTATTAACCAATTTAAATATGGCATTCATAAAGCCATTTATATTTTTTTAACAGGTGACATGATATAAAATCATAATTTTAACTTTCGTAATAGAACACCGGGATTTTTTTTAAGGTAAAACACCTGCAACAATGTCACATGAAAGACTGATTAAAAAATAGAGGCTCATGGTATTGGGGGTGCTATAATAATTTAGATTGGGGCATGGCTATTTCAAACGGAAACAAATAGTATAAATTGTGTTAAGTCAGAGTGGGATAATGTGGAGTGCCACTCCACTGTAATGTGGAGTGCCACTCCACTGTAATGTGGAGTGCCTCAAGGCTCTGCCTTGGGACCTCTGTTGTTTATTATATGTATTAATGATTTAGATTCAGGTTTGAGTAGCAATATTTGCAAATTTGCCGATGATACAAAAATCGGTAGGGAAATTAACACGGAAGAAGACTCATTATCACTTCAAGTTGATCTAAATAGGGTTTCGATATGGTCAAAAGATTGGCAGATGCAATTTAATGCTGATAAATGTAAAAGTTTTGAGGCTAAGTAATGATGATAGAGTTACATGATTGGAGCTGGATGGTGTTGAGATTGCGAAAGGGATCTGGGAGTTATGTTTAGTAAGAATTGAATATCAAAGGAACAATGCATGAATGATCGTAATAAGGCTAATAGGACACTGGGATTAATTAATCAGAGCGTTAATAACAAGACACCTGGTGTAGTTCTTCAGCTATATCTTTCTCTGGCTAGGCCCCATTTAGATTATGCAGTTCAGTTTTGGTCGCCGTAATATGGCATGGAAATAAATTCACTTCAACGTGTCCAGCGTAGGATGAAAAAGTGAATTCCCCAAATTAGAAATCTTTCGTATGAAGAAAGATTACCAAAACTTAAATGGCATTCACTGGAAAGGCAAAGAGTTAGGGATGACATGATAGAGGTTTACAAGTTGATGAAGGGACATAACAAAGGGGATATTAATGGAGTATTTAAAGTATCAACACAAGACAGAACGCGAAACAATGCGTATAAATTGGATAAGTTTAGATTCAGGAAAGACTTGGGTAAATACTGGTTCGGTAACAGGGTTGTTTATTTGTGGAACCAATTACAACGAAACGTAGTGGAGGAGGGGTCCCTCGATTGTTTCAAGCGTGGGTTGAACATGTATATGAGGGGGATTGGGTGGTTACAAATAGGAGCTGCCTCGTATGGGCCAATATGCCTTCTGCAGTTACCTTTGTTCTTATGTGGTTGAATGGGCATAACAAATGGGATATTAATAGTACCATCACAGGACAGAACACGAAACAATAGGTATAAGTTAGATAAGTTTAGATTAATGAAAGACTTTGGTAAATACTTGTTCGGGAATAGTATTTTTTTTTTTTAATTACTGCATAACGTGGTGGAGGTCTCTCGATTGTTTCAAACTTGGGTTGGACATGTATATAAGTGGTTATATATCGGAGCTGATTCGTTTGGGCCAATAGACCTTCTGCAGTTACCTTTGTTCTTATACTTTGCCAAAGTTCTGCCTTTAAAGATTGTCTTAAAGAAGGCAAACAATATATGGCAAAGATTTAGTAGTGACATGATGGAGGTGTTTATGTGAAAGGGTGGGCAGGAATTGGGTGCGTGTTAGGAGTAACAAAACAAAATACAACACGAAACAATGAATATAAATGAATTAGAATTTAGGATAAACCTTTGTAAATACTGGTTCAGTAATAGTGTTCTTGATATATAGAATCAATTACCGCGTAACAACAAAGAAGTAGATTCCCTTGATTGATTCTTGTGTAGGTTAGACATATATATGAATGAGATAGGATGGATATAAATAGGAGCTGCCTTGTATGAGTAAATAGTTAAGAAATCCACAAGGGCCGTGACGAGGATTCGAACCTACGTCCAAGAGCATCCCAGACGCTGCCTTAATCGACTGAGCTACGACATGGTATAAGAATTGCAACCAGAAATTCTACTGAATATACTTGGATCCTGCAGCCTCTCCGAGACACAAACAATTGAGTTGGGTGTCCCTCAATTGCTTCAAGTGTGAATTGGACTTTTATATGAGTGGGATTGGGTGGTTATAGATAGGAGCTGCCTCGTATGGGCCAAAAGGCCTTCTGCAGTTACCTTTGTTCTTATGTTCAAACTATGATTTTATACAATTCCTCTATACACTCGAGGTATGTCAATAGGCCGTTCTACCTCTTCGCGCTTGCTTTATTATTTCGAGTGCATGGGGGTATTGTGTAAAACCCTAGTTTGAGTCTCGGAGAGTCGGCAGGATCCAAGTAAATTCAGTAGAATTTCTGGTTGCAATTCTTATAAAATGTATTAGCTCAGTCGATTAAGGTAGCGTCTGGGATGCTCTCGGACGTAAGTTCGAATCCTAGTCCCGTCCCTTGTTGATTTGTTCAATTGATGCATCACGCAATAGTGATTTCTGTGTGAAATGAGCTAATAATCCTTCTGCAGTTCCCGCAATACTTGTATTTTTTTGATTGGTTAAAGAACATAAGAATGAAGGTAACTTCAGAAGGAATACTTGCCCAGAACCAAAGTTTCGTAATTTATTTTATATATTTTTATGCCCATTGCATATTTGTATGGTCATAATTTATTTAAATGATTAACGTTTAAGGAACGTTATTCATATAACAATTATTTAGGTTCACATGATTTGCATCTGACTCATATAGGACAAAAGCCTTTCTGGAGTTACTTTAACTGTTAGGTTCATCTGACCTTATTTTAAATAAATAGACTCTTAGCGACATTTTCTCTCAGTTTGATACTAAAGCCTGTTCATGCAAGATGTTTTCATCGGCCCCTGCTGGAGTTACGACCGGTATGAGTTTTCCACTGAGGAATGAGCGAGCATTGATACTGGAACTCTCAAATGCTAAGATTTTAGCTATCACTGACCCTGATGTCTGCTTACATCGCTATATTTTGGTGAAGACCTTACAGACTAGGATGCATCTAGAGGTACTGCAGGATAATAAGAAATATTGGCAGGAGACATTCAGCTGTATTGTAACTCCAACATTTACGATCTATGAAGACACCTATACCACCTATATTAGTACCTATATAGCGAGATTTTTCGTTTAAAGACTTCCATTAACTTTAGTCAAGTCAATGTATTGAATCTTTGATAGTTAATGGATTTATCTTGCCTAATATTAGTCTAGTATCGAAAAGGATTTATTAACCAATTTAAATATGGCATTCATAAAGCCATTTATATTTTTTTAACAGGTGACATGATATAAAATCATAATTTTAACTTTCGTAATAGAACACCGGGATTTTTTTTAAGGTAAAACACCTGCAACAATGTCACATGAAAGACTGATTAAAAATAGAGGCTCATGGTATTGGGGGTGCTATAATAATTTAGATTGGGGCATGGCTATTTCAAACGGAAACAAATAGTATAAATTGTGTTAAGTCAGAGTGGGATAATGTGGAGTGCCACTCCACTGTAATGTGGAGTGCCACTCCACTGTAATGTGGAGTGCCTCAAGGCTCTGCCTTGGGACCTCTGTTGTTTATTATATGTATTAATGATTTAGATTCAGGTTTGAGTAGCAATATTTGCAAATTTGCCGATGATACAAAAATCGGTAGGGAAATTAACACGGAAGAAGACTCATTATCACTTCAAGTTGATCTAAATAGGGTTTCGATATGGTCAAAAGATTGGCAGATGCAATTTAATGCTGATAAATGTAAAAGTTTTGAGGCTAAGTAATGATGATAGAGTTACATGATTGGAGCTGGATGGTGTTGAGATTGCGAAAGGGATCTGGGAGTTATGTTTAGTAAGAATTGAATATCAAAGGAACAATGCATGAATGATCGTAATAAGGCTAATAGGACACTGGGATTAATTAATCAGAGCGTTAATAACAAGACACCTGGTGTAGTTCTTCAGCTATATCTTTCTCTGGCTAGGCCCCATTTAGATTATGCAGTTCAGTTTTGGTCGCCGTAATATGGCATGGAAATAAATTCACTTCAACGTGTCCAGCGTAGGATGAAAAAGTGAATTCCCCAAATTAGAAATCTTTCGTATGAAGAAAGATTACCAAAACTTAAATGGCATTCACTGGAAAGGCAAAGAGTTAGGGATGACATGATAGAGGTTTACAAGTTGATGAAGGGACATAACAAAGGGGATATTAATGGAGTATTTAAAGTATCAACACAAGACAGAACGCGAAACAATGCGTATAAATTGGATAAGTTTAGATTCAGGAAAGACTTGGGTAAATACTGGTTCGGTAACAGGGTTGTTTATTTGTGGAACCAATTACAACGAAACGTAGTGGAGGAGGGGTCCCTCCATTGTTTCAAGCGTGGGTTGAACATGTATATGAGGGGGATTGGGTGGTTACAAATAGGAGCTGCCTCGTATGGGCCAATATGCCTTCTGCAGTTACCTTTGTTCTTATGTGGTTGAATGGGCATAACAAATGGGATATTAATAGTACCATCACAGGACAGAACACGAAACAATAGGTATAAGTTAGATAAGTTTAGATTAATGAAAGACTTTGGTAAATACTTGTTCGGGAATAGTATTTTTTTTTTTAATTACTGCATAACGTGGTGGAGGTCTCTCGATTGTTTCAAACTTGGGTTGGACATGTATATAAGTGGTTATATATCGGAGCTGATTCGTTTGGGCCAATAGACCTTCTGCAGTTACCTTTGTTCTTATACTTTGCCAAAGTTCTGCCTTTAAAGATTGTCTTAAAGAAGGCAAACAATATATGGCAAAGATTTAGTAGTGACATGATGGAGGTGTTTATGTGAAAGGGTGGGCAGGAATTGGGTGCGTGTTAGGAGTAACAAAACAAAATACAACACGAAACAATGAATATAAATGAATTAGAATTTAGGATAAACCTTTGTAAATACTGGTTCAGTAATAGTGTTCTTGATATATAGAATCAATTACCGCGTAACAACAAAGAAGTAGATTCCCTTGATTGATTCTTGTGTAGGTTAGACATATATATGAATGAGATAGGATGGATATAAATAGGAGCTGCCTTGTATGAGTAAATAGTTAAGGAAATCCACAAGGGCCGTGACGAGGATTCGAACCTACGTCCAAGAGCATCCCAGACGCTGCCTTAATCGACTGAGCTACGACATGGTATAAGAATTGCAACCAGAAATTCTACTGAATATACTTGGATCCTGCAGCCTCTCCGAGACACAAACAATTGAGTTGGGTGTCCCTCAATTGCTTCAAGTGTGAATTGGACTTTTATATGAGTGGGATTGGGTGGTTATAGATAGGAGCTGCCTCGTATGGGCCAAAAGGCCTTCTGCAGTTACCTTTGTTCTTATGTTCAAACTATGATTTTATACAATTCCTCTATACACTCGAGGTATGTCAATAGGCCGTTCTACCTCTTCGCGCTTGCTTTATTATTTCGAGTGCATGGGGGTATTGTGTAAAATCCTAGTTTGAGTCTCGGAGAGTCGGCAGGATCCAAGTAAATTCAGTAGAATTTCTGGTTGCAATTCTTATAAAATGTATTAGCTCAGTCGATTAAGGTAGCGTCTGGGATGCTCTCGGACGTAAGTTCGAATCCTAGTCCCGTCCCTTGTTGATTTGTTCAATTGATGCATCACGCAATAGTGATTTCTGTGTGAAATGAGCTAATAATCCTTCTGCAGTTCCCGCAATACTTGTATTTTTTTGATTGGTTAAAGAACATAAGAATGAAGGTAACTTCAGAAGGAATACTTGCCCAGAACCAAAGTTTCGTAATTTATTTTATATATTTTTATGCCCATTGCATATTTGTATGGTCATAATTTATTTAAATGATTAACGTTTAAGGAACGTTATTCATATAACAATTATTTAGGTTCACATGATTTGCATCTGACTCATATAGGACGAAAAGCCTTTCTGGAGTTACTTTAACTGTTAGGTTCATCTGACCTTATTTTAAATAAATAGACTCTTAGCGACATTTTCTCTCAGTTTGATACTAAAAGCCTGTTCATGCAAGATGTTTTCATCGGCCCCTGCTGGAGTTACGACCGGTATGAGTTTTCCACTGAGGAATGAGCGAGCATTGATACTGGAACTCTCAAATGCTAAGATTTTAGCTATCACTGACCCTGATGTCTGCTTACATCGCTATATTTTGGTGAAGACCTTACAGACTAGGATGCATCTA
>NW_027191017.1:0-19817 GCF_040958095.1 Procambarus clarkii
AATAGAGCGGTTTTACGTGTACATCTTCTATCGGTAATATAAACGGAAAATCAGGAACATTTTAGTTAATTCTAATGAAAACACATTGATTTTTATCATTTGTATGGAAACAACATTGTCATGTCTTTTCTGATCTTAACACGAAACCTCGCTTATGATTTGAAGTTAAAATCCTCATATTGGTAATAGTGACTTTTTTCACGTTTTTCATGTAGTGTGATTTACGTAAATATTTATTTTTACCAATATTTCTTACTACTTCATATTTCTCACGATATGTGATTTGGCAGTCATATCTCAGAATTTCGCAAATTTTGCATTTTAAGCAAGTTTCTTGCATTTTGTTTGTATAAAAAATCATCGAATTTAGCAATATTTTGACGTATATCATCCCTTTTCTTGATGTGATTTAAACAAATATATCGAATTAGGCAATATTTTGCCGTTTTTCCACGTTTTTGTGAATTTTCAGTTTATTGTATTATTAATTTATACGATAAAAATGATGCAAACACATATTGATTAGATAATATATATATATTATTAATACTAAATCATTTTCAATCATTATTTGTTTCTCGTTAAAATACTGAGTAAGATATTGAAAAGGGGAGAAGTTCGGTTTTTATTGCATATATCGACGTTTAGAGCGTTTTACGTGTACATCTTCTATCGGTAATATAAACGGAATATCAGGAACATTTTCGTTAATTCTAATGAAAACACATTGATTTTTATCATTTGTATTGGAAACAACATTGTCATATGTTTTTCTGAATCTAACACGAAACCTCGCTTATAATTTTAGTTAAAATCCTCATATATGGTAAATAGTGACTTTTTTCACGTTTTTCATGTAGTGATTTTACGTATATATTATTTTTACAATATTTCGATACAATTTCATGTCTCACGATATGTGATTCAAATCTCGGAATTTCGCATAATATTGCATTTTAAGCAAGTTTTCTTGCATTTTGTTTCGTACTAAAAATCATCGAATTTAGCAATATTTTGACGTTTATCATCCCCTTTTCCTCTATGTGATTTAAACAAAATATCATCGAATTAGGCAATATTTTGCCGTTTTTTCCACGTTTATGTGAATTTTCAGTTTATTGGTATTAATTCATTAAATATACGATAAAAATGATGCAAACTCATAATTGATTAGATAATAACCTTAAATACTTCATTTTCAATCATATATTTGTTTCTCGTTAAAATACTGAGTGAGATATTTAAAAAGGTTCGGTTTTTATTGCATATATCGACGTTTCAGCCGGAATAGAGCGGTTTTACGTGTACATCTTCTATTGGTAATATAAACGGAAAATCAGGAACATTTTAGTTAATTCTATATGAAAATACATTGAGTTTTATCTTTTGTATCGGAAACAACATTGTCATATGTCTTTTCTTGGATCTAAATAATACGAAACCTCGCTTTATGATTCGAAGTTAAAATCCTCATATTTGGTGTAATAGTGACTTTTTCACGTTTTTCATGTAGTTTGATATTACGTTCATTTTTACCAATATTTCGATACTATTTCAAGTAGTATGACGATATGTGATTTGGCCTTCAAATCTCAGAATTTCGCGTAATATTGCATTTTAAGCAAGTTTTCTTGCATTTTGTTTCGTACCAAAAATCATCGAATTTAGCAATATTTTGACGTTTATAATCCCCTTTTCCTTTATGTGATTTAAACAAAATATCATCGAATTAGGCAATATTTTGCCGTTTTTCCACGTTTTTGTGAATTTTCATTTTATTGGTATTAATTCGTTATATATACGATAAAAATGATGCAAACACATAATTGATTAGAAATTAACCTGAAATACGTCATTTTCAATTAACTATTTGTTTCTCGTTAAAATACAGAGTAAGATATTGAAAAGGGAAGAAGTTCTGTTTTTATTGCATATATCGAGGTTTCAGCTGGATTAGAGCGGTTTTACGTGTACATATTCCATCGGTAATATAAACGGAAAATCAGGAACATTTTAGTTAATTCTAATGAAAAAGCACTGATTTTTATCATTTGTATTGGAAACAACATTGTCAAATGTCTTTTCTTGAATCTTCTTAATATGAAACCCCGCTCTATGATTTGAAGTTAAAATCCTCAATTATGGTAAAATATGGACTTTTTTCACGTTTTTCATGTAGTGTGATTTTACGTAAATATATTCGTTTTTACCCAATAATTCGATACTACTTCATGTTTTCTCACGATATGTGATTTGGCCATCATATCTCAGAATTTCGCAAATTTTGCATTTTTAAGCAAGTTTCTTGCATTTTGTATTGTACTAAAAATCATCGAATTTAGCAATATTTTGACGTTTATCATCCCCTTTTCCTTTATGTAATTTAAACAAAATATCATCGAATTAGGCAATATTTTGCCGTTTTTCTACGTTTTTGTGAATTTTCAGTTTAGTGGTATTAATTCATTAAATATACGATAAAATGATGCAAACACATACAAAATATTATGTGTTATTAGATTAGATAATAACCTTAAATACTTCATTTCCAATCATCTATTTGTTTCTCGTTAAAATACTGAGTGAGATATTGAAAAGGTTCGGTTTTTATTGCATAATTCGACGTTTCAGCCGGAATAGAGCGGTTTTACGTGTACATCTTCTATCGGTAATATAAACGGAAAATCAGGAACATTTTAGTTAATTCTAATGAAAATACATTGATTTTTATCATTTGTATCGGAAACAACATTGTCATATGTCTTTTCTTGGATCTAAATAATACGAAACCTCGCTTTATGATTTGAAGTTAAAATCCTCATATTTGGTGTAATACTGACTTTTTTCACGTTTTTCATGTAGTTTGATATTACGTATATATATTTATTTTTACCAATATTTCGTTACTATTTCATGTAGTATGACGATATGTGATTTGGCCTTCATATCTCAGAATTTCGCATAATATTGCATTTTAAGCAAGTTTTCTTGCATTTTGTTTCGTACTAAAAATCATCGAATTTAGCAATATTTTGACGTTTATAATTCCCTTTTCCTTGATGTGATTTAAACAAAATATCGAATTAGGCAATATTTTGCCCTTTTTCCACGTTTTTGTGAATTTTCAGTTTATTGTCATTAATTAATTAAATATACGATAAAAATGATGCAAACACATAGTTGATTAGATAATATCCTTAAATACTTCATTTTCAATCATCTATTTGTTTCTCGTTAAAATACTGAGTAAGATATTGAAAAGGGGAGAAGTTCGGTTTTTATTGCATATATCGACGTTTCAGCCGGAATAGAGCGGTTTTACGTGTACATCTTCTATCGGTAATATAAACGGAATATCAGGAACATTTTCGTTAATTCTAATGAAAACACATTGATTTTTATCATTTGTATTGGAAACAACATTGTCATATGTCTTTTCCTGAATCTTCTTAACACGAAACCTCGCTCTATAATTTGAAGTTAAAATCCTCATATATGGTAAAATAGTGACTTTTTTCACGTTTTTCATGTAGTGTGATTTTACGTAATATTACTCGTTTTTACCAATATTTCTATACTACTTCATGTTTTCTCACGATATGTGATTTGGCAGTCATATCTCAGAATTTCGCAAATTTTGCATTTTTAAGCAAGTTTCTTGCATTTTGTTTTGTATAAAAAATCATCGAATTTAGCAATATTTTGACGTATATCATCCCTTTTTTCTTTATGTGATTTAAACAAAATATCATGGAATTAGGCAATATTTTGCCGTTTTTCCACGTTTATTTGAATTTTCAGTTTATTGGTATTAATTCATTAAATATACGATAAAAATGATGCAAACTCATAATTGATTAGATAATAACCTTAAATACTTCATTTTCAATCATATATTTGTTTCTCGTTAAAATACTGAGTGAGATATTTAAAAAGGTTCGGTTTTTATTGCATATATCGACGTTTCAGCCGGAATAGAGCGGTTTTACGTGTACATCTTCTATTGGTAATATAAACGGAAAATCAGGAACATTTTAGTTAATTCTATATGAAAATACATTGATTTTTATCTTTTGTATCGGAAACAACATTGTCATATGTCTTTTCTTGGATCTAAATAATACGAAACCTCGCTTTATGATTCGAAGTTAAAATCCTCATATATGGTGTAGTAGTGACTTTTTCACGTTTTTTCATGTAGTTTGATATTACGTATATATATTCATTTTTACCAATATTTCGATACTATTTCATGTAGTATGACGATATGTGATTTGGCCTTCAAATCTCAGAATTTCGCGTAATATTGCATTTTAAGCAAGTTTTCTTGCATTTTGTTTCGTACCAAAAATCATCGAATTTAGCAATATTTTGACGTTTATAATCCCCTTTTCCTTTATGTGATTTAAACAAAATATCATCGAATTAGGCAATATTTTGCCGTTTTTCCACGTTTTTGTGAATTTTCATTTTATTGGTATTAATTCGTTATATATACGATAAAAATGATGCAAACACATAATTGATTAGAAATTAACCTTAAATACGTCATTTTCAATTAACTATTTGTTTCTCGTTAAAATACAGAGTAAGATATTGAAAAGGGGAGAAGTTCTGTTTTTATTGCATATATCGAGGTTTCAGCCGGATTAGAGCGGTTTTACGTGTACATATTCCATCGGTAATATAAACGGAAAATCAGGAACATTTTAGTTAATTCTAATGAAAAAGCACTGATTTTTATCATTTGTATTGGAAACAACATTGTCATATGTCTTTTCTTGAATCTTCTTAATATGAAACCCCGCTCTATGATTTGAAGTTAAAATCCTCAAATATGGTAAAATATGGACTTTTTTCACGTTTTTCATGTAGTGTGATTTTACGTAAATATATTCGTTTTTACCCAATATTTCGATACTACTTCATGTTTTCTCACGATGTGATTTGGCCATCATATCTCAGAATTTCGCAAATTTTGCATTTTTAAGTAAGTTTCTTGCATTTTGTTTTGTACTAAAAATCATCGAATTTAGCAATATTTTGACGTTTATCATCCCCTTTTCCTTTATGTAATTTAAACAAAATATCATCGAATTAGGCAATATTTTGCCGTTTTTCTACGTTTTTGTGAATTTTCAGTTTAGTGGTATTAATTCATTAAATATACGATAAAAATGATGCAAACACATACAAAATATTATGTGTTATTAGATTAGATAATAACCTTAAATACTTCATTTCCAATCATCTATTTGTTTCTCGTTAAAATACTGAGTGAGATATTGAAAAGGTTCGGTTTTTATTGCATAATTCGACGTTTCAGCCGGAATAGAGCGGTTTTACGTGTACATCTTCTATCGGTAATATAAACGGAAAATCAGGAACATTTTAGTTAATTCTAATGAAAATACATTGATTTTTATCATTTGTATCGGAAACAACATTGTCATATGTCTTTTCTTGGATCTAAATAATACGAAACCTCGCTTTATGATTTGAAGTTAAAATCCTCATATTTGGTGTAATACTGACTTTTTTCACGTTTTTCATGTAGTTTGATATTACGTATATATATTTATTTTTACCAATATTTCGTTACTATTTCATGTAGTATGACGATATGTGATTTGGCCTTCATATCTCAGAATTTCGCATAATATTGCATTTTAAGCAAGTTTTCTTGCATTTTGTTTCGTACTAAAAATCATCGAATTTAGCAATATTTTGACGTTTATAATTCCCTTTTCCTTGATGTGATTTAAACAAAATATCGAATTAGGCAATATTTTGCCCTTTTTCCACGTTTTTGTGAATTTTCAGTTTATTGCCATTAATTAATTAAATATACGATAAAAATGATGCAAACACATAGTTGATTAGATAATATCCTTAAATACTTCATTTTCAATCATCTATTTGTTTCTCGTTAAAATACTGAGTAAGATATTGAAAAGGGGAGAAGTTCGGTTTTTATTGCATATATCGACGTTTCAGCCGGAATAGAGCGGTTTTACGTGTACATCTTCTATCGGTAATATAAACGGAATATCAGGAACATTTTCGTTAATTCTAATGAAAACACATTGATTTTTATCATTTGTATTGGAAACAACATTGTCATATGTCTTTTCCTGAATCTTCTTAACACGAAACCTCGCTCTATAATTTGAAGTTAAAATCCTCATATATGGTAAAATAGTGACTTTTTTCACGTTTTTCATGTAGTGTGATTTTACGTAAATATTACTCGTTTTTACCAATATTTCTATACTACTTCATGTTTTCTCACGATATGTGATTTGGCAGTCATATCTCAGAATTTCGCAAATTTTGCATTTTTAAGCAAGTTTCTTGCATTTTGTTTTGTATAAAAAATCATCGAATTTAGCAATATTTTGACGTATATCATCCCTTTTTTCTTTATGTGATTTAAACAAAATATCATCGAATTAGGCAATATTTTGCCGTTTTTCCACGTTTATTTGAATTTTCAGTTTATTGGTATTAATTCATTAAATATACGATAAAAATGATGCAAACTCATAATTGATTAGATAATAACCTTAAATACTTCATTTTCAATCATATATTTGTTTCTCGTTAAAATACTGAGTGAGATATTTAAAAAGGTTCGGTTTTTATTGCATATATCGACGTTTCAGCCGGAATAGAGCGGTTTTACGTGTACATCTTCTATTGGTAATATAAACGGAAAATCAGGAACATTTTAGTTAATTCTATATGAAAATACATTGATTTTTATCTTTTGTATCGGAAACAACATTGTCATATGTCTTTTCTTGGATCTAAATAATACGAAACCTCGCTTTATGATTCGAAGTTAAAATCCTCATATATGGTGTAGTAGTGACTTTTTCACGTTTTTCATGTAGTTTGATATTACGTATATATATTCATTTTTACCAATATTTCGATACTATTTCATGTAGTATGACGATATGTGATTTGGCCTTCAAATCTCAGAATTTCGCGTAATATTGCATTTTAAGCAAGTTTTCTTGCATTTTGTTTCGTACCAAAAATCATCGAATTTAGCAATATTTTGACGTTTATAATCCCCTTTTCCTTTATGTGATTTAAACAAAATATCATCGAATTAGGCAATATTTTGCCGTTTTTCCACGTTTTTTGTGAATTTTCATTTTATTGGTATTAATTCGTTATATATACGATAAAAATGATGCAAACACATAATTGATTAGAAATTAACCTTAAATACGTCATTTTCAATTAACTATTTGTTTCTCGTTAAAATACAGAGTAAGATATTGAAAAGGGGAGAAGTTCTGTTTTTATTGCATATATCGAGGTTTCAGCCGGATTAGAGCGGTTTTACGTGTACATATTCCATCGGTAATATAAACGGAAAATCAGGAACATTTTAGTTAATTCTAATGAAAAAGCACTGATTTTTATCATTTGTATTGGAAACAACATTGTCATATGTCTTTTCTTGAATCTTCTTAATATGAAACCCCGCTCTATGATTTGAAGTTAAAATCCTCAAATATGGTAAAATATGGACTTTTTTCACGTTTTTCATGTAGTGTGATTTTACGTAAATATATTCGTTTTTACCCAATATTTCGATACTACTTCATGTTTTCTCACGATGTGATTTGGCCATCATATCTCAGAATTTCGCAAATTTTGCATTTTTAAGTAAGTTTCTTGCATTTTGTTTTGTACTAAAAATCATCGAATTTAGCAATATTTTGACGTTTATCATCCCCTTTTCCTTTATGTAATTTAAACAAAATATCATCGAATTAGGCAATATTTTGCCGTTTTTCTACGTTTTTGTGAATTTTCAGTTTAGTGGTATTAATTCATTAAATATACGATAAAAATGATGCAAACACATACAAAATATTATGTGTTATTAGATTAGATAATAACCTTAAATACTTCATTTCCAATCATCTATTTGTTTCTCGTTAAAATACTGAGTGAGATATTGAAAAGGTTCGGTTTTTATTGCATAATTCGACGTTTCAGCCGGAATAGAGCGGTTTTACGTGTACATCTTCTATCGGTAATATAAACGGAAAATCAGGAACATTTTAGTTAATTCTAATGAAAATACATTGATTTTTATCATTTGTATCGGAAACAACATTGTCATATGTCTTTTCTTGGATCTAAATAATACGAAACCTCGCTTTATGATTTGAAGTTAAAATCCTCATATTTGGTGTAATACTGACTTTTTTCACGTTTTTCATGTAGTTTGATATTACGTATATATATTTATTTTTACCAATATTTCGTTACTATTTCATGTAGTATGACGATATGTGATTTGGCCTTCATATCTCAGAATTTCGCATAATATTGCATTTTAGGCAAGTTTTCTTGCATTTTGTTTCGTACTAAAAATCATCGAATTTAGCAATATTTTGACGTTTATAATTCCCTTTTCCTTGATGTGATTTAAACAAAATATCGAATTAGGCAATATTTTGCCCTTTTTCCACGTTTTTTGTGAATTTTCAGTTTATTGTCATTAATTAATTAAATATACGATAAAAATGATGCAAACACATAGTTGATTAGATAATATCCTTAAATACTTCATTTTCAATCATCTATTTGTTTCTCGTTAAAATACTGAGTAAGATATTGAAAAGGGGAGAAGTTCGGTTTTTATTGCATATATCGACGTTTCAGCCGGAATAGAGCGGTTTTACGTGTACATCTTCTATCGGTAATATAAACGGAATATCAGGAACATTTTCGTTAATTCTAATGAAAACACATTGATTTTTATCATTTGTATTGGAAACAACATTGTCATATGTCTTTTCCTGAATCTTCTTAACACGAAACCTCGCTCTATAATTTGAAGTTAAAATCCTCATATATGGTAAAATAGTGACTTTTTTCACGTTTTTCATGTAGTGTGATTTTACGTAAATATTACTCGTTTTTACCAATATTTCTATACTACTTCATGTTTTCTCACGATATGTGATTTGGCAGTCATATCTCAGAATTTCGCAAATTTTGCATTTTTAAGCAAGTTTCTTGCATTTTGTTTTGTATAAAAAATCATCGAATTTAGCAATATTTTGACGTATATCATCCCTTTTTTCTTTATGTGATTTAAACAAAATATCATCGAATTAGGCAATATTTTGCCGTTTTTCCACGTTTATTTGAATTTTCAGTTTATTGGTATTAATTCATTAAATATACGATAAAAATGATGCAAACTCATAATTGATTAGATAATAACCTTAAATACTTCATTTTCAATCATATATTTGTTTCTCGTTAAAATACTGAGTGAGATATTTAAAAAGGTTCGGTTTTTATTGCATATATCGACGTTTCAGCCGGAATAGAGCGGTTTTACGTGTACATCTTCTATTGGTAATATAAACGGAAAATCAGGAACATTTTAGTTAATTCTATATGAAAATACATTGATTTTTATCTTTTGTATCGGAAACAACATTGTCATATGTCTTTTCTTGGATCTAAATAATACGAAACCTCGCTTTATGATTCGAAGTTAAAATCCTCATATATGGTGTAGTAGTGACTTTTTCACGTTTTTCATGTAGTTTGATATTACGTATATATATTCATTTTTACCAATATTTCGATACTATTTCATGTAGTATGACGATATGTGATTTGGCCTTCAAATCTCAGAATTTCGCGTAATATTGCATTTTAAGCAAGTTTTCTTGCATTTTGTTTCGTACCAAAAATCATCGAATTTAGCAATATTTTGACGTTTATAATCCCCTTTTCCTTTATGTGATTTAAACAAAATATCATCGAATTAGGCAATATTTTGCCGTTTTTCCACGTTTTTGTGAATTTTCATTTTATTGGTATTAATTCGTTATATATACGATAAAAATGATGCAAACACATAATTGATTAGAAATTAACCTTAAATACGTCATTTTCAATTAACTATTTGTTTCTCGTTAAAATACAGAGTAAGATATTGAAAAGGGGAGAAGTTCTGTTTTTATTGCATATATCGAGGTTTCAGCCGGATTAGAGCGGTTTTACGTGTACATATTCCATCGGTAATATAAACGGAAAATCAGGAACATTTTAGTTAATTCTAATGAAAAAGCACTGATTTTTATCATTTGTATTGGAAACAACATTGTCATATGTCTTTTCTTGAATCTTCTTAATATGAAACCCCGCTCTATGATTTGAAGTTAAAATCCTCAAATATGGTAAAATATGGACTTTTTTCACGTTTTTCATGTAGTGTGATTTTACGTAAATATATTCGTTTTTTACCCAATATTTCGATACTACTTCATGTTTTCTCACGATGTGATTTGGCCATCATATCTCCGAATTTCGCAAATTTTGCATTTTTAAGTAAGTTTCTTGCATTTTGTTTTGTACTAAAAATCATCGAATTTAGCAATATTTTGACGTTTATCATCCCCTTTTCCTTTATGTAATTTAAACAAAATATCATCGAATTAGGCAATATTTTGCCGTTTTTTCTACGTTTTTGTGAATTTTCAGTTTAGTGGTATTAATTCATTAAATATACGATAAAAATGATGCAAACACATACAAAATATTATGTGTTATTAGATTAGATAATAACCTTAAATACTTCATTTCCAATCATCTATTTGTTTCTCGTTAAAATACTGAGTGAGATATTGAAAAGGTTCGGTTTTTATTGCATAATTCGACGTTTCAGCCGGAATAGAGCGGTTTTACGTGTACATCTTCTATCGGTAATATAAACGGAAAATCAGGAACATTTTAGTTAATTCTAATGAAAATACATTGATTTTTATCATTTGTATCGGAAACAACATTGTCATATGTCTTTTCTTGGATCTAAATAATACGAAACCTCGCTTTATGATTTGAAGTTAAAATCCTCATATTTGGTGTAATACTGACTTTTTTCACGTTTTTCATGTAGTTTGATATTACGTATATATATTTATTTTTACCAATATTTCGTTACTATTTCATGTAGTATGACGATATGTGATTTGGCCTTCATATCTCAGAATTTCGCATAATATTGCATTTTAAGCAAGTTTTCTTGCATTTTGTTTCGTACTAAAAATCATCGAATTTAGCAATATTTTGACGTTTATAATTCCCTTTTCCTTGATGTGATTTAAACAAAATATCGAATTAGGCAATATTTTGCCCTTTTTCCACGTTTTTGTGAATTTTCAGTTTATTGTCATTAATTAATTAAATATACGATAAAAATGATGCAAACACATAGTTGATTAGATAATATCCTTAAATACTTCATTTTCAATCATCTATTTGTTTCTCGTTAAAATACTGAGTAAGATATTGAAAAGGGGAGAAGTTCGGTTTTTATTGCATATATCGACGTTTCAGCCGGAATAGAGCGGTTTTACGTGTACATCTTCTATCGGTAATATAAACGGAATATCAGGAACATTTTCGTTAATTCTAATGAAAACACATTGATTTTTATCATTTGTATTGGAAACAACATTGT
This sequence comes from Procambarus clarkii, assembly GCF_040958095.1. Classification (NCBI taxonomy): domain Eukaryota; kingdom Metazoa; phylum Arthropoda; class Malacostraca; order Decapoda; family Cambaridae; genus Procambarus; species Procambarus clarkii. The sequence goes on from NW_027191017.1 coordinate 11,516, forward strand.
CATATGTCTTTTCCTGAATCTTCTTAACACGAAACCTCGCTCTATAATTTGAAGTTAAATCCTCATATATGGTAAAATAGTGACTTTTTTCACGTTTTTCATGTAGTGTGATTTTACGTAAATATTACTCGTTTTTACCAATATTTCTATACTACTTCATGTTTTCTCACGATATGTGATTTGGCAGTCATATCTCAGAATTTCGCAAATTTTGCATTTTTAAGCAAGTTTCTTGCATTTTGTTTTGTATAAAAAATCATCGAATTTAGCAATATTTTGACGTATATCATCCCTTTTTTCTTTATGTGATTTAAACAAAATATCATCGAATTAGGCAATATTTTGCCGTTTTTTCCACGTTTATTTGAATTTTCAGTTTATTGGTATTAATTCATTAAATATACGATAAAAATGATGCAAACTCATAATTGATTAGATAATAACCTTAAATACTTCATTTTCAATCATATATTTGTTTCTCGTTAAAATACTGAGTGAGATATTTAAAAAGGTTCGGTTTTTATTGCATATATCGACGTTTCAGCCGGAATAGAGCGGTTTTACGTGTACATCTTCTATTGGTAATATAAACGGAAAATCAGGAACATTTTAGTTAATTCTATATGAAAATACATTGATTTTTATCTTTTGTATCGGAAACAACATTGTCATATGTCTTTTCTTGGATCTAAATAATACGAAACCTCGCTTTATGATTCGAAGTTAAAATCCTCATATATGGTGTAGTAGTGACTTTTTCACGTTTTTCATGTAGTTTGATATTACGTATATATATTCATTTTTACCAATATTTCGATACTATTTCATGTAGTATGACGATATGTGATTTGGCCTTCAAATCTCAGAATTTCGCGTAATATTGCATTTTAAGCAAGTTTTCTTGCATTTTGTTTCGTACCAAAAATCATCGAATTTAGCAATATTTTGACGTTTATAATCCCCTTTTCCTTTATGTGATTTAAACAAAATATCATCGAATTAGGCAATATTTTGCCGTTTTTCCACGTTTTTGTGAATTTTCATTTTATTGGTATTAATTCGTTATATATACGATAAAAATGATGCAAACACATAATTGATTAGAAATTAACCTGAAATACGTCATTTTCAATTAACTATTTGTTTCTCGTTAAAATACAGAGTAAGATATTGAAAAGGGAAGAAGTTCTGTTTTTATTGCATATATCGAGGTTTCAGCTGGATTAGAGCGGTTTTACGTGTACATATTCCATCGGTAATATAAACGGAAAATCAGGAACATTTTAGTTAATTCTAATGAAAAAGCACTGATTTTTATCATTTGTATTGGAAACAACATTGTCATATGTCTTTTCTTGAATCTTCTTAATATGAAACCCCGCTCTATGATTTGAAGTTAAAATCCTCAATTATGGTAAAATATGGACTTTTTTCACGTTTTTCATGTAGTGTGATTTTACGTAAATATATTCGTTTTTACCCAATAATTCGATACTACTTCATGTTTTCTCACGATATGTGATTTGGCCATCATATCTCAGAATTTCGCAAATTTTGCATTTTTAAGTAAGTTTCTTGCATTTTGTATTGTACTAAAAATCATCGAATTTAGCAATATTTTGACGTTTATCATCCCCTTTTCCTTTATGTAATTTAAACAAAATATCATCGAATTAGGCAATATTTTGCCGTTTTTCTACGTTTTTGTGAATTTTCAGTTTAGTGGTATTAATTCATTAAATATACGATAAAAATGATGCAAACACATACAAAATATTATGTGTTATTAGATTAGATAATAACCTTAAATACTTCATTTCCAATCATCTATTTGTTTCTCGTTAAAATACTGAGTGAGATATTGAAAAGGTTCGGTTTTTATTGCATAATTCGACGTTTCAGCCGGAATAGAGCGGTTTTCCGTGTACATCTTCTATCGGTAATATAAACGGAAAATCAGGAACATTTTAGTTAATTCTAATGAAAATACATTGATTTTTATCATTTGTATCGGAAACAACATTGTCATATGTCTTTTCTTGGATCTAAATAATACGAAACCTCGCTTTATGATTTGAAGTTAAAATCCTCATATTTGGTGTAATACTGACTTTTTTCACGTTTTTCATGTAGTTTGATATTACGTATATATATTTATTTTTACCAATATTTCGTTACTATTTCATGTAGTATGACGATATGTGATTTGGCCTTCATATCTCAGAATTTCGCATAATATTGCATTTTAAGCAAGTTTTCTTGCATTTTGTTTCGTACTAAAAATCATCGAATTTAGCAATATTTTGACGTTTATAATTCCCTTTTCCTTGATGTGATTTAAACAAAATATCGAATTAGGCAATATTTTGCCCTTTTTCCACGTTTTTGTGAATTTTCAGTTTATTGTCATTAATTAATTAAATATACGATAAAAATGATGCAAACACATAGTTGATTAGATAATATCCTTAAATACTTCATTTTCAATCATCTATTTGTTTCTCGTTAAAATACTGAGTAAGATATTGAAAAGGGGAGAAGTTCGGTTTTTATTGCATATATCGACGTTTCAGCCGGAATAGAGCGGTTTTACGTGTACATCTTCTATCGGTAATATAAACGGAATATCAGGAACATTTTCGTTAATTCTAATGAAAACACATTGATTTTTATCATTTGTATTGGAAACAACATTGTCATATGTCTTTTCCTGAATCTTCTTAACACGAAACCTCGCTCTATAATTTGAAGTTAAAATCCTCATATATGGTAAAATAGTGACTTTTTTCACGTTTTTCATGTAGTGTGATTTTACGTAAATATTACTCGTTTTTACCAATATTTCTATACTACTTCATGTTTTCTCACGATATGTGATTTGGCAGTCATATCTCAGAATTTCGCAAATTTTGCATTTTTAAGCAAGTTTCTTGCATTTTGTTTTGTATAAAAAATCATCGAATTTAGCAATATTTTGACGTATATCATCCCTTTTTTCTTTATGTGATTTAAACAAAATATCATGGAATTAGGCAATATTTTGCCGTTTTTCCACGTTTATTTGAATTTTCAGTTTATTGGTATTAATTCATTAAATATACGATAAAAATGATGCAAACTCATAATTGATTAGATAATAACCTTAAATACTTCATTTTCAATCATATATTTGTTTCTCGTTAAAATACTGAGTGAGATATTTAAAAAGGTTCGGTTTTTATTGCATATATCGACGTTTCAGCCGGAATAGAGCGGTTTTACGTGTACATCTTCTATTGGTAATATAAACGGAAATCAGGAACATTTTAGTTAATTCTATATGAAAATACATTGATTTTTATCTTTTGTATCGGAAACAACATTGTCATATGTCTTTTCTTGGATCTAAATAATACGAAACCTCGCTTTATGATTCGAAGTTAAAATCCTCATATATGGTGTAGTAGTGACTTTTTCACGTTTTTCATGTAGTTTGATATTACGTATATATATTCATTTTTACCAATATTTCGATACTATTTCATGTAGTATGACGATATGTGATTTGGCCTTCAAATCTCAGAATTTCGCGTAATATTGCATTTTAAGCAAGTTTTCTTGCATTTTGTTTCGTACCAAAAATCATCGAATTTAGCAATATTTTGACGTTTATAATCCCCTTTTCCTTTATGTGATTTAAACAAAATATCATCGAATTAGGCAATATTTTGCCGTTTTTCCACGTTTTTGTGAATTTTCATTTTATTGGTATTAATTCGTTATATATACAATAAAAATGATGCAAACACATAATTGATTAGAAATTAACCTTAAATACGTCATTTTCAATTAACTATTTGTTTCTCGTTAAAATACAGAGTAAGATATTGAAAAGGGGAGAAGTTCTGTTTTTATTGCATATATCGAGGTTTCAGCCGGATTAGAGCGGTTTTACGTGTACATATTCCATCGGTAATATAAACGGAAAATCAGGAACATTTTAGTTAATTCTAATGAAAAAGCACTGATTTTTATCATTTGTATTGGAAACAACATTGTCATATGTCTTTTCTTGAATCTTCTTAATATGAAACCCCGCTCTATGATTTGAAGTTAAAATCCTCAAATATGGTAAAATATGGACTTTTTTCACGTTTTTCATGTAGTGTGATTTTACGTAAATATATTCGTTTTTACCCAATATTTCGATACTACTTCATGTTTTCTCACGATGTGATTTGGCCATCATATCTCAGAATTTCGCAAATTTTGCATTTTTAAGTAAGTTTCTTGCATTTTGTTTTGTACTAAAAATCATCGAATTTAGCAATATTTTGACGTTTATCATCCCCTTTTCCTTTATGTAATTTAAACAAAATATCATCGAATTAGGCAATATTTTGCCGTTTTTCTACGTTTTTGTGAATTTTCAGTTTAGTGGTATTAATTCATTAAATATACGATAAAAATGATGCAAACACATACAAAATATTATGTGTTATTAGATTAGATAATAACCTTAAATACTTCATTTCCAATCATCTATTTGTTTCTCGTTAAAATACTGAGTGAGATATTGAAAAGGTTCGGTTTTTATTGCATAATTCGACGTTTCAGCCGGAATAGAGCGGTTTTACGTGTACATCTTCTATCGGTAATATAAACGGAAAATCAGGAACATTTTAGTTAATTCTAATGAAAATACATTGATTTTTATCATTTGTATCGGAAACAACATTGTCATATGTCTTTTCTTGGATCTAAATAATACGAAACCTCGCTTTATGATTTGAAGTTAAAATCCTCATATTTGGTGTAATACTGACTTTTTTCACGTTTTTCATGTAGTTTGATATTACGTATATATATTTATTTTTACCAATATTTCGTTACTATTTCATGTAGTATGACGATATGTGATTTGGCCTTCATATCTCAGAATTTCGCATAATATTGCATTTTAAGCAAGTTTTCTTGCATTTTGTTTCGTACTAAAAATCATCGAATTTAGCAATATTTTGACGTTTATAATCTCCTTTTCCTTGATGTGATTTAAACGAAATATCGAATTAGGCAATATTTTGCCCTTTTTCCACGTTTTTGTGAATTTTCAGTTTATTGTCATTAATTAATTAAATATACGATAAAAATGATGCAAACACATAATTGATTAGATAATAACCTTAAATACTTCATTTTCAATCATCTATTTGATTCACGTTAAAATACTGAGTAAGATATTGAAATGGGGAGAAGTTCGGTTTTTATTGCATATATCGACGTTTCAGCCGGAATAGAGCGGTTTTACGTGTACATCTTCTATCGGTAATATAAACGGAAAATCAGGAACATTTTCGTTAATTCTAATGAAAACACATTGATTTTTATCATTTGTATTGGAAACAACATTGTCATGTCTTTTCCTGAATCTTCTTAACACGAAACCTCGCTCTATGATTTGAAGTTAAAATCCTCATATATGGTAAAATAGTGACTTTTTTCACGTTTTTCATGTAGTGTGATTTTACGTAAATATTACTCGTTTTTACCAATATTTCTATACTACTTCATATTTTCTCACGATATGTGATTTGGCAGTCATATCTCAGAATTTCGCAAATTTTGCATTTTTAAGCAAGTTTCTTGCATTTTGTTTTGTATAAAAAATCATCGAATTTAGCAATATTTTGACGTTTATCATCCCCTTTTCCTTTGTGTAATTTAAACAAAATATCATCGAATTAGGCAATATTTTGCCGTTTTTCTACGTTTTTGTGAATTTTCAGTTTAGTGGTATTAATTCATTAAATATGCGATAAAAATGATGCAAACACATACAAGATATTATGTGTTATTAGATTAGAAAATAACCTTAAATACTTCATTTTCAATCATCTATTTGTTTCTCGTTAAAATACTGAGTGAGATATTGAAAAGGTTCGGTTTTTATTGCATAATTCGACGTTTCAGCCGGAATAGAGCGGTTTTACGTGTACATCTTCTATCGGTAATATAAACGGAAAATCAGGAACATTTTAGTTAATTCTAATGAAAATACATTGATTTTTATCATTTGTATCGGAAACAACATTGTCATATGTCTTTTCTTGGCTCTAAATAATACGAAACCTCGCTTTATGATTTGAAATTAAAATCCTCATATTTGGTGTAATACTGACTTTTTTCACGTTTTTCGTGTAGTTTGATATTACGTATATATATTCATTTTTACCAATATTTCGTTACTATTTCATGTAGTATGACGATATGTGATATGGCCTTCAAATCTCAGAATTTCGCATAATATTGCATTTGAAGCAAGTTTTCTTGCATTTTGTTTCGTACTAAAAATCATCGAATTTAGCAATATTTTGACGTTTATAATCTCCTTTTCCTTGATGTGATTTAAACAAAATATCGAATTAGGCAATATTTTGCCCTTTTTCCACGTTTTTGTGAATTTTCAGTTTATTGTCATTAATTAATTAAATATACGATAAAATGATGCAAACACATAATTGATTAGATAATAACCTTAAATACTTCATTTTCAATCATATTTTTGTTTCTCGTTAAAATACTGAGTAAGATATTGAAAAGGGGAGAAGTTCGGTTTTTATTGCATATATCGACGTTTCAGCCGGAATAGAGCGGTTTTACGTGTACATCTTCTATCAGTAATATAAACGGAAAATCAGGAACATTTTCGTTAATTCTAATGAAAACACATTGATTTTTATCATTTGTATTGGAAACAACATTGTCATATGTCTTTTCCTGAATCTTCTTAACACGAAACCTTGCTCTATGATTTGATGTTAAAATCCTCATATATGGTAAAATACTGACTTTTTTCACGTTTTTTCATGTAGTGTGATTTTACGTAAATATACTCGTTTTTACCAATATTTCTATACTACTTCATGTTTTCTCACGATATGTGATTTGGCAGTCATATCTCAGAATTTCGCAAATTTTGCATTTTAAGCAAGTTTCTTGCATTTTGTTTTGTATAAAAAATCATCGAATTTAGCAATATTTTGACGTATATCATCCCTTTTTTCTTTATGTGATTTAAACAAAATATCATCGAATTAGGCAATATTTTGCCGTTTTTCCACGTTTTTGTGAATTTTCAGTTTATTGGTATTATTCATTAGGTATACGATAAAAATGATGCAAACACATAATTGATTAGATAATATTATATTTTTTTTTATTATTATTAGATAACCTTAAATACTTTATTTTCAATCATTTATTTGTTTCTCGTTAAAATACTGAGTAAGATATTGAAAAGGGGAGAAGTTCGGTTTTTATTGCATATATCGACGTTTCAACCGTTTTACGTGTACATCTTCCATCGGTAATATAAACGAAAAATCAGGAACATTTTAGTTAATTCTAATGAAAACACATTGATTTTTATCATTTGTATTGGAAACAACATTGTCATATGTTTTTTCTTGGATCTAAACAATATGAAACCTCGCTTTATGATTCGTAGTTAAAATCCTCAAATTTGGTATAATAGTGACTTTTTTCACGTTTTTCATGTAGTTTGATATTACGTATATATATTAATTTTTACAAATATTTCGATACTATTTCATGTAAAAAATCACGATATGTGATTCAAATCTCAGAATTTCGCATAATATTGCATTTTAAGCAAGTTTTCTTGCATTTTGTTTCGTACTAAAAATCATCGAATTTAGCAATATTTTGAAGTTTATCATCCCCTTTTCCTCTATGTGATTTAACAAAATATCATCGAATTAGGCAATATTTTGCCGTTTTTCCACGTATCTGTGAATTTTCAGTTTATTGGTATTAATTCATTAAATATACGATAAAAATTATGCAAACACATAATTGATTAGATAATAACCTTAAATACTTCATTTTCAATCATCTATTTGTTTCTCGGTAAAATACTGAGTGAGATATTTAAAAAGGTTCGGTTTTTATTGCATATATCGACGTTTCAGCCGGAATAGAGCGGTTTTACGTGTACATCTTCTATTGGTAATATAAACGGAAATCAGGAACATTTTAGTTAATTCTAATGAAAATACATTGATTTTTATCATTTGTATCGGAAACAACATTGTCATATGTCTTTTCTTGGATCTAAATAATACGAAACCTCGCTTTATGATTCGAAGTTAAAATCCTCATATATGGTGTAATAGTGACTTTTTCACGTTTTTAATGTAGTTTAATATTACGTATATATATTCATTTTTACCAATATTTCGATACTATTTCATGTAGTATGACGATATGTGATTTGGCCTTCAAATCTCAGAATTTTGCGTAA
>NW_027191018.1:0-19800 GCF_040958095.1 Procambarus clarkii
AACTTGCTTAAAAATGCAAAATTTGCGAAATTCTGAGATATGACTGCCAAATCACATATCGTAAAACATGAAGTAGTATAGAAATATTGGTAAAAAAGTAATATTTACGAAATCACACTACATGAAAAACGTGAAAAAAGTCACTATTTTACCATATATGAGGATTTTAACTTCAAATTATAGAGCGAGGTTTCGTGTTAAGAAGATTCAGGAAAAGACATATGACAATGTTGTTTCCAATACAAATGATAAAAATCAATGTTTTTCATTAGAATTAACGAAAATGTTCCTGATTTCCGTTTATATTACCGATAGAAGATGTACACGTAAAACCGCTCTATTCCGGCTGAAACGTCGATATATGCAATAAAAACCGAACCTTTTCAATATCTTACTCAGTATTTTAACGAGAAACAAATAGATGATTGAAAATGAAGTATTTAAGGATATTATCTAATCAACTATGTGTTTGCATCATTTTTATCGTATATTTAATTAATTAATGACAATAAACTGAAAATTCACAAAAACGTGGAAAAAGGGCAAAATATTGCCTAATTCGATATTTTGTTTAAATCACATCAAGGAAAAGGGAATTATAAACGTCAAAATATTGCTAAATTCGATGATTTTTAGTACGAAACAAAATGCAAGAAAACTTGCTTAAAATGCAATATTATGCGAAATTCTGAGATATGAAGGCCAAATCACATATCGTCATACTACATGAAATAGTAACGAAATATTGGTAAAAATAAATATATATACGTAATATCAAACTACATGAAAAACGTGAAAAAAGTCAGTATTACACCAAATATGAGGATTTTAACTTCAAATCATAAAGCGAGGTTTCGTATTATTTAGATCCAAGAAAAGACATATGACAATGTTGTTTCCGATACAAATGATAAAAATCAATGTATTTTCATTAGAATTAACTAAAATGTTCCTGATTTTCCGTTTATATTACCGATAGAAGATGTACACGTAAAACCGCTCTATTCCGGCTGAAACGTCGAATTATGCAATAAAAACCGAACCTTTTCAATATCTCACTCAGTATTTTAACGAGAAACAAATAGATGATTGGAAATGAAGTATTTAAGGTTATTATAATCTAAAACACATAATATTTTGTATGTGTTTGCATCATTTTTATCGTATATTTAATGAATTAATACCACTAAACTGAAAATTCACAAAAACGTAGAAAAACGGCAAAATATTGCCTAATTCGATGATATTTTGTTTAAATTACATAAAGGAAAAGGGGATGATAAACGTCAAAATATTGCTAAATTCGATGATTTTTAGTACAAAACAAAATGCAAGAAACTTACTTAAAAATGCAAAATTTGCGAAATTCTGAGATATGATGGCCAAATCACATCGTGAGAAAACATGAAGTAGTATCGAAATATTGGGTAAAAACGAATATATTTACGTAAAATCACACTACATGAAAAACGTGAAAAAAGTCCATATTTTACCATATTGAGGATTTTAACTTCAAATCATAGAGCGGGGTTTCATATTAAGAAGATTCAAGAAAAGACATATGACAATGTTGTTTCCAATACAAATGATAAAAATCAGTGCTTTTTCATTAGAATTAACTAAAATGTTCCTGATTTTCCGTTTATATTACCGATGGAATATGTACACGTAAAACCGCTCTAATCCGGCTGAAACCTCGATATATGCAATAAAAACAGAACTTCTCCCCTTTTCAATATCTTACTCTGTATTTTAACGAGAAACAAAAATTGAAAATGACGTATTTAAGGTTAATTTCTAATCAATTATGTGTTTGCATCATTTTTATCGTATATATAACGAATTAATACCAATAAAATGAAAATTCACAAAAACGTGGAAAAACGGCAAAATATTGCCTAATTCGATGATATTTTGTTTAAATCACATAAAGGAAAAGGGGATTATAAACGTCAAAATATTGCTAAATTCGATGATTTTTGGTACGAAACAAAATGCAAGAAAACTTGCTTAAAATGCAATATTACGCGAAATTCTGAGATTTGAAGGCCAAATCACATATCGTCATACTACATGAAATAGTATCGAAATATTGGTAAAAATGAATATATATACGTAATATCAAACTACATGAAAAACGTGAAAAAGTCACTACTACACCATATATGAGGATTTTAACTTCGAATCATAAAGCGAGGTTTCGTATTATTTAGATCCAAGAAAAGACATATGACAATGTTGTTTCCGATACAAAAGATAAAAATCAATGTATTTTCATATAGAATTAACTAAAATGTTCCTGATTTTCCGTTTATATTACCAATAGAAGATGTACACGTAAAACCGCTCTATTCCGGCTGAAACGTCGATATATGCAATAAAAACCGAACCTTTTTAAATATCTCACTCAGTATTTTAACGAGAAACAATATATGATTGAAAATGAAGTATTTAAGGTTATTATCTAATCAATTATGAGTTTGCATCATTTTTATCGTATATTTAATGAATTAATACCAATAAACTGAAAATTCAAATAAACGTGGAAAAACGGCAAAATATTGCCTAATTCGATGATATTTTGTTTAAATCACATAAAGAAAAAAGGGATGATATACGTCAAAATATTGCTAAATTCGATGATTTTTTATACAAAACAAAATGCAAGAAACTTGCTTAAAAATGCAAAATTTGCGAAATTCTGAGATATGACTGCCAAATCACATATCGTGAGAAAACATGAAGTAGTATAGAAATATTGGTAAAAACGAGTAATATTTACGTAAAATCACACTACATGAAAAACGTGAAAAAAGTCACTATTTTACCATATATGAGGATTTTAACTTCAAATTATAGAGCGAGGTTTCGTGTTAAGAAGATTCAGGAAAAGACATATGACAATGTTGTTTCCAATACAAATGATAAAAATCAATGTGTTTTCATTAGAATTAACGAAAATGTTCCTGATATTCCGTTTATATTACCGATAGAAGATGTACACGTAAAACCGCTCTATTCCGGCTGAAACGTCGATATATGCAATAAAAACCGAACTTCTCCCCTTTTCAATATCTTACTCAGTATTTTAACGAGAAACAAATAGATGATTGAAAATGAAGTATTTAAGGATATTATCTAATCAACTATGTGTTTGCATCATTTTTATCGTATATTTAATTAATTAATGACAATAAACTGAAAATTCACAAAAACGTGGAAAAAGGGCAAAATATTGCCTAATTCGATATTTTGTTTAAATCACATCAAGGAAAAGGGAATTATAAACGTCAAAATATTGCTAAATTCGATGATTTTTAGTACGAAACAAAATGCAAGAAAACTTGCTTAAAATGCAATATTATGCGAAATTCTGAGATATGAAGGCCAAATCACATATCGTCATACTACATGAAATAGTAACGAAATATTGGTAAAAATAAATATATATACGTAATATCAAACTACATGAAAAACGTGAAAAAAGTCAGTATTACACCAAATATGAGGATTTTAACTTCAAATCATAAAGCGAGGTTTCGTATTATTTAGATCCAAGAAAAGACATATGACAATGTTGTTTCCGATACAAATGATAAAAATCAATGTATTTTCATTAGAATTAACTAAAATGTTCCTGATTTTCCGTTTATATTACCGATAGAAGATGTACACGTAAAACCGCTCTATTCCGGCTGAAACGTCGAATTATGCAATAAAAACCGAACCTTTTCAATATCTCACTCAGTATTTTAACGAGAAACAAATAGATGATTGGAAATGAAGTATTTAAGGTTATTATCTAATCTAATAACACATAATATTTTGTATGTGTTTGCATCATTTTTATCGTATATTTAATGAATTAATACCACTAAACTGAAAATTCACAAAAACGTAGAAAAACGGCAAAATATTGCCTAATTCGATGATATTTTGTTTAAATTACATAAAGGAAAAGGGGATGATAAACGTCAAAATATTGCTAAATTCGATGATTTTTAGTACAAAACAAAATGCAAGAAACTTACTTAAAAATGCAAAATTTGCGAAATTCTGAGATATGATGGCCAAATCACATCGTGAGAAAACATGAAGTAGTATCGAAATATTGGGTAAAAACGAATATATTTACGTAAAATCACACTACATGAAAAACGTGAAAAAAGTCCATATTTTACCATTTGAGGATTTTAACTTCAAATCATAGAGCGGGGTTTCATATTAAGAAGATTCAAGAAAAGACATATGACAATGTTGTTTCCAATACAAATGATAAAAATCAGTGCTTTTTCATTAGAATTAACTAAAATGTTCCTGATTTTCCGTTTATATTACCGATGGAATATGTACACGTAAAACCGCTCTAATCCGGCTGAAACCTCGATATATGCAATAAAAACAGAACTTCTCCCCTTTTCAATATCTTACTCTGTATTTTAACGAGAAACAAATAGTTAATTGAAAATGACGTATTTAAGGTTAATTTCTAATCAATTATGTGTTTGCATCATTTTTATCGTATATATAACGAATTAATACCAATAAAATGAAAATTCACAAAAACGTGGAAAAACGGCAAAATATTGCCTAATTCGATGATATTTTGTTTAAATCACATAAAGGAAAAGGGGATTATAAACGTCAAAATATTGCTAAATTCGATGATTTTTGGTACGAAACAAAATGCAAGAAAACTTGCTTAAAATGCAATATTACGCGAAATTCTGAGATTTGAAGGCCAAATCACATATCGTCATACTACATGAAATAGTATCGAAATATTGGTAAAAATGAATATATATACGTAATATCAAACTACATGAAAAACGTGAAAAAGTCACTACTACACCATATATGAGGATTTTAACTTCGAATCATAAAGCGAGGTTTCGTATTATTTAGATCCAAGAAAAGACATATGACAATGTTGTTTCCGATACAAAAGATAAAAATCAATGTATTTTCATATAGAATTAACTAAAATGTTCCTGATTTTCCGTTTATATTACCAATAGAAGATGTACACGTAAAACCGCTCTATTCCGGCTGAAACGTCGATATATGCAATAAAAACCGAACCTTTTTAAATATCTCACTCAGTATTTTAACGAGAAACAAATATATGATTGAAAATGAAGTATTTAAGGTTATTATCTAATCAATTATGAGTTTGCATCATTTTTATCGTATATTTAATGAATTAATACCAATAAACTGAAAATTCAAATAAACGTGGAAAAACGGCAAAATATTGCCTAATTCGATGATATTTTGTTTAAATCACATAAAGAAAAAAGGGATGATATACGTCAAAATATTGCTAAATTCGATGATTTTTTATACAAAACAAAATGCAAGAAACTTGCTTAAAAATGCAAAATTTGCGAAATTCTGAGATATGACTGCCAAATCACATATCGTGAGAAAACATGAAGTAGTATAGAAATATTGGTAAAAACGAGTAATATTTACGTAAAATCACACTACATGAAAAACGTGAAAAAAGTCACTATTTTACCATATATGAGGATTTTAACTTCAAATTATAGAGCGAGGTTTCGTGTTAAGAAGATTCAGGAAAAGACATATGACAATGTTGTTTCCAATACAAATGATAAAAATCAATGTGTTTTCATTAGAATTAACGAAAATGTTCCTGATATTCCGTTTATATTACCGATAGAAGATGTACACGTAAAACCGCTCTATTCCGGCTGAAACGTCGATATATGCAATAAAAACCGAACTTCTCCCCTTTTCAATATCTTACTCAGTATTTTAACGAGAAACAAATAGATGATTGAAAATGAAGTATTTAAGGATATTATCTAATCAACTATGTGTTTGCATCATTTTTATCGTATATTTAATTAATTAATGACAATAAACTGAAAATTCACAAAAACGTGGAAAAAGGGCAAAATATTGCCTAATTCGATATTTTGTTTAAATCACATCAAGGAAAAGGGAATTATAAACGTCAAAATATTGCTAAATTCGATGATTTTTAGTACGAAACAAAATGCAAGAAAACTTGCTTAAAATGCAATATTATGCGAAATTCTGAGATATGAAGGCCAAATCACATATCGTCATACTACATGAAATAGTAACGAAATATTGGTAAAAATAAATATATATACGTAATATCAAACTACATGAAAAACGTGAAAAAAGTCAGTATTACACCAAATATGAGGATTTTAACTTCAAATCATAAAGCGAGGTTTCGTATTATTTAGATCCAAGAAAAGACATATGACAATGTTGTTTCCGATACAAATGATAAAAATCAATGTATTTTCATTAGAATTAACTAAAATGTTCCTGATTTTCCGTTTATATTACCGATAGAAGATGTACACGTAAAACCGCTCTATTCCGGCTGAAACGTCGAATTATGCAATAAAAACCGAACCTTTTCAATATCTCACTCAGTATTTTAACGAGAAACAAATAGATGATTGGAAATGAAGTATTTAAGGTTATTATCTAATCTAATAACACATAATATTTTGTATGTGTTTGCATCATTTTTATCGTATATTTAATGAATTAATACCACTAAACTGAAAATTCACAAAAACGTAGAAAAACGGCAAAATATTGCCTAATTCGATGATATTTTGTTTAAATTACATAAAGGAAAAGGGGATGATAAACGTCAAAATATTGCTAAATTCGATGATTTTTAGTACAAACAAAATGCAAGAAACTTACTTAAAAATGCAAAATTTGCGAAATTCTGAGATATGATGGCCAAATCACATCGTGAGAAAACATGAAGTAGTATCGAAATATTGGGTAAAAACGAATATATTTACGTAAAATCACACTACATGAAAAACGTGAAAAAAGTCCATATTTTACCATATTGAGGATTTTAACTTCAAATCATAGAGCGGGGTTTCATATTAAGAAGATTCAAGAAAAGACATATGACAATGTTGTTTCCAATACAAATGATAAAAATCAGTGCTTTTTCATTAGAATTAACTAAAATGTTCCTGATTTTCCGTTTATATTACCGATGGAATATGTACACGTAAAACCGCTCTAATCCGGCTGAAACCTCGATATATGCAATAAAAACAGAACTTCTCCCTTTTCAATATCTTACTCTGTATTTTAACGAGAAACAAATAGTTAATTGAAAATGACGTATTTAAGGTTAATTTCTAATCAATTATGTGTTTGCATCATTTTTATCGTATATATAACGAATTAATACCAATAAAATGAAAATTCACAAAAACGTGGAAAAACGGCAAAATATTGCCTAATTCGATGATATTTTGTTTAAATCACATAAAGGAAAAGGGGATTATAAACGTCAAAATATTGCTAAATTCGATGATTTTTGGTACGAAACAAAATGCAAGAAAACTTGCTTAAAATGCAATATTACGCGAAATTCTGAGATTTGAAGGCCAAATCACATATCGTCATACTACATGAAATAGTATCGAAATATTGGTAAAAATGAATATATATACGTAATATCAAACTACATGAAAAACGTGAAAAAGTCACTACTACACCATATATGAGGATTTTAACTTCGAATCATAAAGCGAGGTTTCGTATTATTTAGATCCAAGAAAAGACATATGACAATGTTGTTTCCGATACAAAAGATAAAAATCAATGTATTTTCATATAGAATTAACTAAAATGTTCCTGATTTTCCGTTTATATTACCAATAGAAGATGTACACGTAAAACCGCTCTATTCCGGCTGAAACGTCGATATATGCAATAAAAACCGAACCTTTTTAAATATCTCACTCAGTATTTTAACGAGAAACAAATATATGATTGAAAATGAAGTATTTAAGGTTATTATCTAATCAATTATGAGTTTGCATCATTTTTATCGTATATTTAATGAATTAATACCAATAAACTGAAAATTCAAATAAACGTGGAAAA
Organism: Procambarus clarkii; assembly: GCF_040958095.1. Lineage (NCBI taxonomy): Eukaryota > Metazoa > Arthropoda > Malacostraca > Decapoda > Cambaridae > Procambarus > Procambarus clarkii. The sequence goes on from NW_027191018.1 coordinate 7,936, forward strand.
ACGGCAAAATATTGCCTAATTCGATGATATTTTGTTTAAATCACATAAAGAAAAAAGGGATGATATACGTCAAAATATTGCTAAATTCGATGATTTTTTATACAAAACAAAATGCAAGAAACTTGCTTAAAAATGCAAAATTTGCGAAATTCTGAGATATGACTGCCAAATCACATATCGTGAGAAAACATGAAGTAGTATAGAAATATTGGTAAAAACGAGTAATATTTACGTAAAATCACACTACATGAAAAACGTGAAAAAAGTCACTATTTTACCATATATGAGGATTTTAACTTCAAATTATAGAGCGAGGTTTCGTGTTAAGAAGATTCAGGAAAAGACATATGACAATGTTGTTTCCAATACAAATGATAAAAATCAATGTGTTTTCATTAGAATTAACGAAAATGTTCCTGATATTCCGTTTATATTACCGATAGAAGATGTACACGTAAAACCGCTCTATTCCGGCTGAAACGTCGATATATGCAATAAAAACCGAACTTCTCCCCTTTTCAATATCTTACTCAGTATTTTAACGAGAAACAAATAGATGATTGAAAATGAAGTATTTAAGGATATTATCTAATCAACTATGTGTTTGCATCATTTTTATCGTATATTTAATTAATTAATGACAATAAACTGAAAATTCACAAAAACGTGGAAAAAGGGCAAAATATTGCCTAATTCGATATTTTGTTTAAATCACATCAAGGAAAAGGGAATTATAAACGTCAAAATATTGCTAAATTCGATGATTTTTAGTACGAAACAAAATGCAAGAAAACTTGCTTAAAATGCAATATTATGCGAAATTCTGAGATATGAAGGCCAAATCACATATCGTCATACTACATGAAATAGTAACGAAATATTGGTAAAAATAAATATATATACGTAATATCAAACTACATGAAAAACGTGAAAAAAGTCAGTATTACACCAAATATGAGGATTTTAACTTCAAATCATAAAGCGAGGTTTCGTATTATTTAGATCCAAGAAAAGACATATGACAATGTTGTTTCCGATACAAATGATAAAAATCAATGTATTTTCATTAGAATTAACTAAAATGTTCCTGATTTTCCGTTTATATTACCGATAGAAGATGTACACGTAAAACCGCTCTATTCCGGCTGAAACGTCGAATTATGCAATAAAAACCGAACCTTTTCAATATCTCACTCAGTATTTTAACGAGAAACAAATAGATGATTGGAAATGAAGTATTTAAGGTTATTATCTAATCTAATAACACATAATATTTTGTATGTGTTTGCATCATTTTTATCGTATATTTAATGAATTAATACCACTAAACTGAAAATTCACAAAAACGTAGAAAAACGGCAAAATATTGCCTAATTCGATGATATTTTGTTTAAATTACATAAAGGAAAAGGGGATGATAAACGTCAAAATATTGCTAAATTCGATGATTTTTAGTAAAACAAAATGCAAGAAACTTACTTAAAAATGCAAAATTTGCGAAATTCTGAGATATGATGGCCAAATCACATCGTGAGAAAACATGAAGTAGTATCGAAATATTGGGTAAAAACGAATATATTTACGTAAAATCACACTACATGAAAAACGTGAAAAAAGTCCATATTTTACCATATTTGAGGATTTTAACTTCAAATCATAGAGCGGGGTTTCATATTAAGAAGATTCAAGAAAAGACATATGACAATGTTGTTTCCAATACAAATGATAAAAATCAGTGCTTTTTCATTAGAATTAACTAAAATGTTCCTGATTTTCCGTTTATATTACCGATGGAATATGTACACGTAAAACCGCTCTAATCCGGCTGAAACCTCGATATATGCAATAAAAACAGAACTTTCCCCTTTTCAATATCTTACTCTGTATTTTAACGAGAAACAAATAGTTAATTGAAAATGACGTATTTAAGGTTAATTTCTAATCAATTATGTGTTTGCATCATTTTTATCGTATATATAACGAATTAATACCAATAAAATGAAAATTCACAAAAACGTGGAAAAACGGCAAAATATTGCCTAATTCGATGATATTTTGTTTAAATCACATAAAGGAAAAGGGGATTATAAACGTCAAAATATTGCTAAATTCGATGATTTTTGGTACGAAACAAAATGCAAGAAAACTTGCTTAAAATGCAATATTACGCGAAATTCTGAGATTTGAAGGCCAAATCACATATCGTCATACTACATGAAATAGTATCGAAATATTGGTAAAAATGAATATATATACGTAATATCAAACTACATGAAAAACGTGAAAAAGTCACTACTACACCATATATGAGGATTTTAACTTCGAATCATAAAGCGAGGTTTCGTATTATTTAGATCCAAGAAAAGACATATGACAATGTTGTTTCCGATACAAAAGATAAAAATCAATGTATTTTCATATAGAATTAACTAAAATGTTCCTGATTTTCCGTTTATATTACCAATAGAAGATGTACACGTAAAACCGCTCTATTCCGGCTGAAACGTCGATATATGCAATAAAAACCGAACCTTTTTAAATATCTCACTCAGTATTTTAACGAGAAACAAATATATGATTGAAAATGAAGTATTTAAGGTTATTATCTAATCAATTATGAGTTTGCATCATTTTTATCGTATATTTAATGAATTAATACCAATAAACTGAAAATTCAAATAAACGTGGAAAAACGGCAAAATATTGCCTAATTCGATGATATTTTGTTTAAATCACATAAAGAAAAAAGGGATGATATACGTCAAAATATTGCTAAATTCGATGATTTTTTATACAAAACAAAATGCAAGAAACTTGCTTAAAAATGCAAAATTTGCGAAATTCTGAGATATGACTGCCAAATCACATATCGTGAGAAAACATGAAGTAGTATAGAAATATTGGTAAAAACGAGTAATATTTACGTAAAATCACACTACATGAAAAACGTGAAAAAAGTCACTATTTTACCATATATGAGGATTTTAACTTCAAATTATAGAGCGAGGTTTCGTGTTAAGAAGATTCAGGAAAAGACATATGACAATGTTGTTTCCAATACAAATGATAAAAATCAATGTGTTTTCATTAGAATTAACGAAAATGTTCCTGATATTCCGTTTATATTACCGATAGAAGATGTACACGTAAAACCGCTCTATTCCGGCTGAAACGTCGATATATGCAATAAAAACCGAACTTCTCCCCTTTTCAATATCTTACTCAGTATTTTAACGAGAAACAAATAGATGATTGAAAATGAAGTATTTAAGGATATTATCTAATCAACTATGTGTTTGCATCATTTTTATCGTATATTTAATTAATTAATGACAATAAACTGAAAATTCACAAAAACGTGGAAAAAGGGCAAAATATTGCCTAATTCGATATTTTGTTTAAATCACATCAAGGAAAAGGGAATTATAAACGTCAAAATATTGCTAAATTCGATGATTTTTAGTACGAAACAAAATGCAAGAAAACTTGCTTAAAATGCAATATTATGCGAAATTCTGAGATATGAAGGCCAAATCACATATCGTCATACTACATGAAATAGTAACGAAATATTGGTAAAAATAAATATATATACGTAATATCAAACTACATGAAAAACGTGAAAAAAGTCAGTATTACACCAAATATGAGGATTTTAACTTCAAATCATAAAGCGAGGTTTCGTATTATTTAGATCCAAGAAAAGACATATGACAATGTTGTTTCCGATACAAATGATAAAAATCAATGTATTTTCATTAGAATTAACTAAAATGTTCCTGATTTTCCGTTTATATTACCGATAGAAGATGTACACGTAAAACCGCTCTATTCCGGCTGAAACGTCGAATTATGCAATAAAAACCGAACCTTTTCAATATCTCACTCAGTATTTTAACGAGAAACAAATAGATGATTGGAAATGAAGTATTTAAGGTTATTATCTAATCTAATAACACATAATATTTTGTATGTGTTTGCATCATTTTTATCGTATATTTAATGAATTAATACCACTAAACTGAAAATTCACAAAAACGTAGAAAAACGGCAAAATATTGCCTAATTCGATGATATTTTGTTTAAATTACATAAAGGAAAAGGGGATGATAAACGTCAAAATATTGCTAAATTCGATGATTTTTAGTACAAAACAAAATGCAAGAAACTTACTTAAAAATGCAAAATTTGCGAAATTCTGAGATATGATGGCCAAATCACATCGTGAGAAAACATGAAGTAGTATCGAAATATTGGGTAAAAACGAATATATTTACGTAAAATCACACTACATGAAAAACGTGAAAAAAGTCCATATTTTACCATATTTGAGGATTTTAACTTCAAATCATAGAGCGGGGTTTCATATTAAGAAGATTCAAGAAAAGACATATGACAATGTTGTTTCCAATACAAATGATAAAAATCAGTGCTTTTTCATTAGAATTAACTAAAATGTTCCTGATTTTCCGTTTATATTACCGATGGAATATGTACACGTAAAACCGCTCTAATCCGGCTGAAACCTCGATATATGCAATAAAAACAGAACTTCTCCCCTTTTCAATATCTTACTCTGTATTTTAACGAGAAACAAATAGTTAATTGAAAATGACGTATTTAAGGTTAATTTCTAATCAATTATGTGTTTGCATCATTTTTATCGTATATATAACGAATTAATACCAATAAAATGAAAATTCACAAAAACGTGGAAAAACGGCAAAATATTGCCTAATTCGATGATATTTTGTTTAAATCACATAAAGGAAAAGGGGATTATAAACGTCAAAATATTGCTAAATTCGATGATTTTTGGTACGAAACAAAATGCAAGAAAACTTGCTTAAAATGCAATATTACGCGAAATTCTGAGATTTGAAGGCCAAATCACATATCGTCATACTACATGAAATAGTATCGAAATATTGGTAAAAATGAATATATATACGTAATATCAAACTACATGAAAAACGTGAAAAAGTCACTACTACACCATATATGAGGATTTTAACTTCGAATCATAAAGCGAGGTTTCGTATTATTTAGATCCAAGAAAAGACATATGACAATGTTGTTTCCGATACAAAAGATAAAAATCAATGTATTTTCATATAGAATTAACTAAAATGTTCCTGATTTTCCGTTTATATTACCAATAGAAGATGTACACGTAAAACCGCTCTATTCCGGCTGAAACGTCGATATATGCAATAAAAACCGAACCTTTTTAAATATCTCACTCAGTATTTTAACGAGAAACAAATATATGATTGAAAATGAAGTATTTAAGGTTATTATCTAATCAATTATGAGTTTGCATCATTTTTATCGTATATTTAATGAATTAATACCAATAAACTGAAAATTCAAATAAACGTGGAAAAACGGCAAAATATTGCCTAATTCGATGATATTTTGTTTAAATCACATAAAGAAAAAAGGGATGATATACGTCAAAATATTGCTAAATTCGATGATTTTTTATACAAAACAAAATGCAAGAAACTTGCTTAAAAATGCAAAATTTGCGAAATTCTGAGATATGACTGCCAAATCACATATCGTGAGAAAACATGAAGTAGTATAGAAATATTGGTAAAAACGAGTAATATTTACGTAAAATCACACTACATGAAAAACGTGAAAAAAGTCACTATTTTACCATATATGAGGATTTTAACTTCAAATTATAGAGCGAGGTTTCGTGTTAAGAAGATTCAGGAAAAGACATATGACAATGTTGTTTCCAATACAAATGATAAAAATCAATGTGTTTTCATTAGAATTAACGAAAATGTTCCTGATATTCCGTTTATATTACCGATAGAAGATGTACACGTAAAACCGCTCTATTCCGGCTGAAACGTCGATATATGCAATAAAAACCGAACTTCTCCCCTTTTCAATATCTTACTCAGTATTTTAACGAGAAACAAATAGATGATTGAAAATGAAGTATTTAAGGATATTATCTAATCAACTATGTGTTTGCATCATTTTTATCGTATATTTAATTAATTAATGACAATAAACTGAAAATTCACAAAAACGTGGAAAAAGGGCAAAATATTGCCTAATTCGATATTTTGTTTAAATCACATCAAGGAAAAGGGAATTATAAACGTCAAAATATTGCTAAATTCGATGATTTTTAGTACGAAACAAAATGCAAGAAAACTTGCTTAAAATGCAATATTATGCGAAATTCTGAGATATGAAGGCCAAATCACATATCGTCATACTACATGAAATAGTAACGAAATATTGGTAAAAATAAATATATATACGTAATATCAAACTACATGAAAAACGTGAAAAAAGTCAGTATTACACCAAATATGAGGATTTTAACTTCAAATCATAAAGCGAGGTTTCGTATTATTTAGATCCAAGAAAAGACATATGACAATGTTGTTTCCGATACAAATGATAAAAATCAATGTATTTTCATTAGAATTAACTAAAATGTTCCTGATTTTCCGTTTATATTACCGATAGAAGATGTACACGTAAAACCGCTCTATTCCGGCTGAAACGTCGAATTATGCAATAAAAACCGAACCTTTTCAATATCTCACTCAGTATTTTAACGAGAAACAAATAGATGATTGGAAATGAAGTATTTAAGGTTATTATCTAATCTAATAACACATAATATTTTGTATGTGTTTGCATCATTTTTATCGTATATTTAATGAATTAATACCACTAAACTGAAAATTCACAAAAACGTAGAAAAACGGCAAAATATTGCCTAATTCGATGATATTTTGTTTAAATTACATAAAGGAAAAGGGGATGATAAACGTCAAAATATTGCTAAATTCGATGATTTTTAGTACAAAACAAAATGCAAGAAACTTACTTAAAAATGCAAAATTTGCGAAATTCTGAGATATGATGGCCAAATCACATCGTGAGAAAACATGAAGTAGTATCGAAATATTGGGTAAAAACGAATATATTTACGTAAAATCACACTACATGAAAAACGTGAAAAAAGTCCATATTTTACCATATTGAGGATTTTAACTTCAAATCATAGAGCGGGGTTTCATATTAAGAAGATTCAAGAAAAGACATATGACAATGTTGTTTCCAATACAAATGATAAAAATCAGTGCTTTTTCATTAGAATTAACTAAAATGTTCCTGATTTTCCGTTTATATTACCGATGGAATATGTACACGTAAAACCGCTCTAATCCGGCTGAAACCTCGATATATGCAATAAAAACAGAACTTCCCCCTTTTCAATATCTTACTCTGTATTTTAACGAGAAACAAATAGTTAATTGAAAATGACGTATTTAAGGTTAATTTCTAATCAATTATGTGTTTGCATCATTTTTATCGTATATATAACGAATTAATACCAATAAAATGAAAATTCACAAAAACGTGGAAAAACGGCAAAATATTGCCTAATTCGATGATATTTTGTTTAAATCACATAAAGGAAAAGGGGATTATAAACGTCAAAATATTGCTAAATTCGATGATTTTTGGTACGAAACAAAATGCAAGAAAACTTGCTTAAAATGCAATATTACGCGAAATTCTGAGATTTGAAGGCCAAATCACATATCGTCATACTACATGAAATAGTATCGAAATATTGGTAAAAATGAATATATATACGTAATATCAAACTACATGAAAAACGTGAAAAAGTCACTACTACACCATATATGAGGATTTTAACTTCGAATCATAAAGCGAGGTTTCGTATTATTTAGATCCAAGAAAAGACATATGACAATGTTGTTTCCGATACAAAAGATAAAAATCAATGTATTTTCATATAGAATTAACTAAAATGTTCCTGATTTTCCGTTTATATTACCAATAGAAGATGTACACGTAAAACCGCTCTATTCCGGCTGAAACGTCGATATATGCAATAAAAACCGAACCTTTTTAAATATCTCACTCAGTATTTTAACGAGAAACAAATATATGATTGAAAATGAAGTATTTAAGGTTATTATCTAATCAATTATGAGTTTGCATCATTTTTATCGTATATTTAATGAATTAATACCAATAAACTGAAAATTCAAATAAACGTGGAAAAACGGCAAAATATTGCCTAATTCATGATATTTTGTTTAAATCACATAAAGAAAAAAGGGATGATATACGTCAAAATATTGCTAAATTCGATGATTTTTTATACAAAACAAAATGCAAGAAACTTGCTTAAAAATGCAAAATTTGCGAAATTCTGAGATATGACTGCCAAATCACATATCGTGAGAAAACATGAAGTAGTATAGAAATATTGGTAAAAACGAGTAATATTTACGTAAAATCACACTACATGAAAAACGTGAAAAAAGTCACTATTTTACCATATATGAGGATTTTAACTTCAAATTATAGAGCGAGGTTTCGTGTTAAGAAGATTCAGGAAAAGACATATGACAATGTTGTTTCCAATACAAATGATAAAAATCAATGTGTTTTCATTAGAATTAACGAAAATGTTCCTGATATTCCGTTTATATTACCGATAGAAGATGTACACGTAAAACCGCTCTATTCCGGCTGAAACGTCGATATATGCAATAAAAACCGAACTTCTCCCCTTTTCAATATCTTACTCAGTATTTTAACGAGAAACAAATAGATGATTGAAAATGAAGTATTTAAGGATATTATCTAATCAACTATGTGTTTGCATCATTTTTATCGTATATTTAATTAATTAATGACAATAAACTGAAAATTCACAAAAACGTGGAAAAAGGGCAAAATATTGCCTAATTCGATATTTTGTTTAAATCACATCAAGGAAAAGGGAATTATAAACGTCAAAATATTGCTAAATTCGATGATTTTTAGTACGAAACAAAATGCAAGAAAACTTGCTTAAAATGCAATATTATGCGAAATTCTGAGATATGAAGGCCAAATCACATATCGTCATACTACATGAAATAGTAACGAAATATTGGTAAAAATAAATATATATACGTAATATCAAACTACATGAAAAACGTGAAAAAAGTCAGTATTACACCAAATATGAGGATTTTAACTTCAAATCATAAAGCGAGGTTTCGTATTATTTAGATCCAAGAAAAGACATATGACAATGTTGTTTCCGATACAAATGATAAAAATCAATGTATTTTCATTAGAATTAACTAAAATGTTCCTGATTTTCCGTTTATATTACCGATAGAAGATGTACACGTAAAACCGCTCTATTCCGGCTGAAACGTCGAATTATGCAATAAAAACCGAACCTTTTCAATATCTCACTCAGTATTTTAACGAGAAACAAATAGATGATTGGAAATGAAGTATTTAAGGTTATTATCTAATCTAATAACACATAATATTTTGTATGTGTTTGCATCATTTTTATCGTATATTTAATGAATTAATACCACTAAACTGAAAATTCACAAAAACGTAGAAAAACGGCAAAATATTGCCTAATTCGATGATATTTTGTTTAAATTACATAAAGGAAAAGGGGATGATAAACGTCAAAATATTGCTAAATTCGATGATTTTTAGTACAAACAAAATGCAAGAAACTTGCTTAAAAATGCAAAATTTGCGAAATTCTGAGATATGATGGCCAAATCACATATCGTGAGAAAACATGAAGTAGTATCGAATATTGGGTAAAAACGAATATATTTACGTAAAATCACACTACATGAAAAACGTGAAAAAAGTCCATATTTTACCATATTGAGGATTTTAACTTCAAATCATAGAGCGGGGTTTCATATTAAGAAGATTCAAGAAAAGACATATGACAATGTTGTTTCCAATACAAATGATAAAAATCAGTGCTTTTTCATTAGAATTAACTAAAATGTTCCTGATTTTCCGTTTATATTACCGATGGAATATGTACACGTAAAACCGCTCTAATCCGGCTGAAACCTCGATATATGCAATAAAAACAGAACTTCTCCCTTTTCAATATCTTACTCTGTATTTTAACGAGAAACAAATAGTTAATTGAAAATGACGTATTTAAGGTTAATTTCTAATCAATTATGTGTTTGCATCATTTTTATCGTATATATAACGAATTAATACCAATAAAATGAAAATTCACAAAAACGTGGAAAAACGGCAAAATATTGCCTAATTCGATGATATTTTGTTTAAATCACATAAAGGAAAAGGGGATTATAAACGTCAAAATATTGCTAAATTCGATGATTTTTGGTACGAAACAAAATGCAAGAAAACTTGCTTAAAATGCAATATTACGCGAAATTCTGAGATTTGAAGGCCAAATCACATATCGTCATACTACATGAAATAGTATCGAAATATTGGTAAAAATGATACGTAATATCAAACTACATGAAAAACGTGAAAAAGTCACTACTACACCAATATGAGGATTTTAACTTCGAATCATAAAGCGAGGTTTCGTATTATTTAGATCCAAGAAAAGACATATGACAATGTTGTTTCCGATACAAAAGATAAAATCAATGTATTTTCATATAGAATTAACTAAAATGTTCCTGATTTTCCGTTTATATTACCAATAGAAGATGTACACGTAAAACCGCTCTATTCCGGCTGAAACGTCGATATATGCAATAAAAACCGAACCTTTTTAAATATCTCACTCAGTATTTTAACGAGAAACAAATATATGATTGAAAATGAAGTATTTAAGGTTATTATCTAATCAATTATGAGTTTGCATCATTTTTATCGTATATTTAATGAATTAATACCAATAAACTGAAAATTCAATAAACGTGGAAAAACGGCAAAATATTGCCTAATTCGATGATATTTTGTTTAAATCACATAGAAAAAGGGATGATAACGTCAAAATATTGCTAAATTCGATGATTTTTATACGAAACAAAATGCAAGAAACTTGCTTAAAAATGCATATTATGCGAAATTCTGAGATTTGAATCACATATCGTGAACATGAAGTAGTATCGAAATATTTGTAAAAAGTAATATATTTACGTAATATCAACTACATGAAAAACGTGAAAAAAGTCAATATTTACCATATATGAGGATTTTAACTTACGAATCATAAGCGAGGTTTCGTTTAGATCAGAAAAACATATGACAATGTTGTTTCCAATACAAATGATAAAAATCAATGTGTTTTCATTAGAATTAACTAAAATGTTCCTGATTTCGTTTATATTACCGATGGAAGATGTACACGTAAAACGGCTGAAACGTCGATATATGCAATAAAAACCGAACTTCTCCCCTTTTCAATATCTTACTCAGTATTTTAACGAGAAACAAATAATGATTGAAAATAAAGTATTTAAGGTTATCTAATAATAATAAATATTATCTAATCAATTATGTGTTTGCATCATTTTTATCGGATATAATGAATAATACCAATAAACTGAAAATTCACAAAAACGTGGAAAAACGGCAAAATATTGCCTAATTCGATGATATTTTGTTTAAATCACATAAAGAAAAAAGGGATGATAACGTCAAAATATTGCTAAATTCGATGATTTTTATACAAACAAAATGCAAGAAACTTGCTTAAAATGCAATATTTGCGAAATTCTGAGATATGAGGCCAAATCACATATCGTAAATATGAATAGTATACGAAATATTGGTAAAAAATAATATTATACGTAAATCACACTACATGAAAAACGTGAAAAAAGTCACTATTACCAATATGAGGATTTTAACTTCAAATCATAGAGCGAGGTTTCGTTAAAGATCCAAGAAAAGACATGACAATGTTGTTTCCAATACAAATGATAAAAATCAATGTGTTTTCATTAGAATTAACGAAAATGTTCCTGATTTTCCGTTTATATTACCGATAGAAGATGTACACGTAAAACGCTCTATTCGGCTGAA
>NW_027191019.1:0-19779 GCF_040958095.1 Procambarus clarkii
GGACATATAGGACTGACTTCTGGACTGTCACATATGTCACTTCTGGACTGACATATAGGTAGATGTGTGTGTGTGTGTGTGTGTGTGTGTGTGTTTAAAAGTATGTATTAATTAATAATTAGTGTGGTGTTTCCAAATAAGTTTGAGAATGGTAAACAAGCAATCCAATATCTAATATGTGCTATTTTATGTGTCATTCTATAAAATATATGTTTTACTAGGGAAGGAAAATCCGGTTTGTTTTTTTCTTCGTTTTATTTCAAGAATAAATAGTACATAGGGGAAGAAACGAAGGTTTTGGCTGGTTAAATATAGCGTTGTGGCCGCCATTTTCTGTGTTGGGGGTGGGGTGTGTTGTGGGATTGTGGATGGGGTGGTATGGGGGGGGGGTAGGGGTACGGCGGCCTCCATTGTGGGGGGGGGGTGTTGGTTTGGGAGGGGGCACGGTGGGGGGGGGGGAGTGGTCCTGAGATGCTACCTTGGGAAGTGTCGTTGGGGGGGGGGGCAGGGGGATGGGTTGGCAGTTAGGTATTTAAATTTAATTTTGTAAGATAGGTTATGTAGAGCGAAGTGTTGAGGAAGGAATAAGAAAAGTGTTTAGGACTGAGTTGAGTGTATTAGTTTTTGTGATTGATGTTAGCAGGAAGGTAGGTGGTTGAAATGTGTAAAGATTTGTTAATGAGATCATTTGGTTAATAATGTAGGAATTAAGAGTAAGTGATCACTGGAGATAGATATTCAACAGCATATTGAGTGGACAAATTTTAGCAGGTAGGTAGGCCGGCCGGGCGGCAGAGAGAGCCAATGGACTGACATATAGGTAGACGTTTTCTTCATGGATGGTAAACTATTATTAAAATGGCATGTACACATTTCCATGTGCGACATTCATGTACACACACACACACACTGACCCACGGAGACTGCCCAAATATGTATACCATCAGCAGCAGTTGGTGTTCCCAGGCAGGTCACCCATCCATGTACTAACCAAATTCAACGGTGCTTAACCTGACTGATGTATGGGACGAGACGCAGTGTTCTCAAGGTGGTAGGTAGGTAGTATGGCTGTTTCTATTGTATACAAGTAGTAACTAATCACATGTGAGTGAGTGAGTCAAGATAATGGTAACTGCAGCGGGCGGGCAGGCAGGCGGAGGTACATAGCAGCCAATTCTCCATTAATGATAGTACTTATTGCAACTATTTAGTCAAATTAACCAACAACAAATGGACTACTACTACTTCTTCTACTACTACTACTACTACTACTGTTGCTCCAAAATAGAAAAGGATGGGATGCCGCCGCTGCCATTGATCTCGCACAAGTTGCTGCTGCTGCTGACAAATAACTCATCCTAGGCCTTGCATATGCTCTCTTAGGCTTCATTTAGTCAATACGTGTAACATCATTGAGTCGGGGGACAGGCAGACAGGCATTTTATACATGTTACGCTTATATAGTGGTCTCCAACACCCACCACCCCACAAGATCCATCTAGGGACTGATTAACTAACCCTCACTCACCACGCCCCAAGTAGCTTGCTTACTAACTCCTGGATACCTATTTACTGCTAGGTGAACAGGGGCATTCGCTGATAAGAAACGCTACCAACAGTTACAGTCCTCTTTCTATTTCTACAAACCTAGCCTATTTCCTAGCCAAAACTAACCTAGCCCATTTCCTAGCCAAAACTAACCTAACCTAATCTAACCTAACCTAACCTAACCTAACCATATCTAAACTAACCTAACTAACTTACTTTTGTATACCTATTTACTGCAAGATGAACAGAGGCATTCGGTGATAAGAAACGCTACCAACAGTTACAGCCCTATTTCTATTTCTACAAACCTAGCCTATTTCCTAGCAATAACTAACCTAACCTAACCTAATTTAACCTAACCTAACCTTATCTAAACTAACCTAACTAACTAACTTCTGGATACCTATTTACTGCTAGGTGAATAGAGGCGTTCGGTGATAGGAAACGCTACCTACAATTACAGCCCTCTTTCTATTACTATTTCTACAAACATAGCCTATTTCCTACCCTAAAATAACCTAACCTAACCTAACCCTCCACACCTAGCTGATTTCCTAGCCAAAACTAACCTAACCAACTCCTGGATACCTATTTACTGCCAGGTGAACAGAGGCATTCGGTGATAAGAAACGTTACCTAAAATTCCAGCTATTTTTTTCTCTTTATTATATTTATTGTTTTTAAATAATTTATAATTTATTTATACTCTATTCATTTTTTTTATTTTTTTACCTATTTCTATTTCTACAAACGTAGCCAATTTCCTAGCCTAAACTAACCTAACCTAAATATATATATATATATATATATATATATATATATATATATATATATATATATATATATATATATATATATATATATATATATATATATATATATATATATATATATTATTAAATATGACCGAAAAAGTAAGATTAATAATTCTAACACGAATTTTCTTGATCTTTCGTAAACTACCCACCTCAAGACTCCGCTCCAATATAGAAGCATCAAGAAATATGGACCAATAGGCTTTCTACAATCACTTCCATTCAATACCCATTGTTTCGTGTTCTGTCTTGTGTTGATGAAATTAATACCCTATTAATACCACCTCACCCCATCCATCTCACTCAAATGTAGATATAAACAAATCGGAGATGTGTAAGTTCTATTCAGTTGTGTATGTGTAAACTAAAATCTTTGAAAATGTAATAAGTTTTACGAAACGCGCTCAAGTGTCGCGTCAGACTAGAAATAAAAATGAATTTTGGAGAATTGATTTTTGAATTACCACCAACAGTGAAAAGAAATGTACGAAAGATCGAGAAAATTCGTGTTAGAATTATTAATCTTACTTTTTCGGTCATATTTAATAATATATGTCTACAGGAAAGACTGCTACCAAAATATACTATATATATATATATATATATATATATATATATATATATATATATATATATATATATATATATATATATATATATAAACCAACCACAAAATAACCAACCATACCTATACCTTACCAACATACCCTAACCAACCCAACCTAAGCATACATATTATCTAAATTGATAACTAAACCATAATTATGCTTGTTTTAACCTAAAATTCTAACCTCAAATTCTAACCTAATTCTAGTTCTAACCAACCTAACCAAACCAACCAACCTAACCAACTAACCTAACTAAGCTAACTAACCAACCTAACCAACCAACCTAACCAACCTAACCAACCAACCAACCAACCTAACCAACCAACCTAACCAACCAACCTAACTAACCAACCTATCCAACCAACCTAATCAACCAACCTAGGCAACCTAACTTAACCAACCAACCTAACCAACCAACCTAACCAACCTATCCTCCCTTCTTATTATCTGACCCGAATTTTCGGTTCGTGTCAGAGTCCATGAGTGTCCGTGTGCGTGTCCGTGTCTGTGAATCCATGGGGTTTTGGGTCCAGGAAGCTATTTGTGTCAACCCAAATTGCCTCCCTTCTCCCCACCTGAAATCCAGGTGGATTGAAAGACCTGACCTAGGTCAGTTGATCCATGTATCCGTCCGTGGGCCCCCGGACTTCAACCCTTCCCCACATTCCAAAGGGTCAGTCAATCAATCTTGGCTATCCAGAGAATCTATCGAAACTGATGCTCCTACAGGAGGGGACACACAGAGAAATCTGTGCCCTGTACTTGCAACCATTCCGACAGGCTCGAACGCAGGTCTGTCCGGATTAAGAACATGTTCTATCCGACTAGGCCACGCTGGAGTTGCCTTCTGAATCAAATTTGGCACTTGTATTTATATCTCATAGCAAGGTTAGTTAGTGTCTATTTATGAACAGTTGCCATGATTGACATGTGAAGTTGTTAATTTGTGTTGTCAGTTAGAAATACCTGACAGCTTTGTTTGATGAGGTTGCAGTCCCGTGAAGCAGTTTTATGAATGAATATTGGAGAATTTAGGCTAACATGACCTAGTTGTACTCACCTAGTTGTGTTTGCGGGGGTTGAGCTCTGGCTCTTTGGTCCCGCCTCTCAACCGTCAATCAACAGGTGTACAGATTCCTGAGCCTATCGGGCTCTGTCATATCTACACTTGAAACTGTGTATGGAGTCAGCCTCCACCACATCACTTCCTAATGCATTCCATTTGTCAACCACTCTGACACTAAAAAAGTTCTTTCTAATATCTCTGTGGCTCATTTGGGCACTCAGTTTCCACCTGTGTCCCCTAGTACGTGTGCCCCTTGTGTTAAATAGACTGTCTTTATCTACCCTATCAATCCCCTTCAGAATCTTGAATGTGGTGATCATGTCCCCCCTAACTCTTCTGTTAGGGGGGACATATAGGACTGACTTCTGGACTGTCACATATGTCACTTCTGGACTGACATATAGGTAGATGTGTGTGTGTGTGTGTGTGTGTGTGTGTGTGTGTTTAAAAGTATGTATTAATTAATAATTAGTGTGGTGTTTCCAAATAAGTTTGAGAATGGTAAACAAGCAATCCAATATCTAATATGTGCTATTTTATGTGTCATTCTATAAAATATATGTTTTACTAGGGAAGGAAAATCCGGTTTTTTTTTTCTTCGTTTTATTTCAAGAATAAATAGTACATAGGGGAAGAAACGAAGGTTTTGGCTGGTTAAATATAGCGTTGTGGCCGCCATTTTCTGTGTTGGGGGTGGGGTGTGTTGTGGGATTGTGGATGGGGTGGTATGGGGGGGGGGTAGGGGTACGGCGGCCTCCATTGTGGGGGGGGGGTGTTGGTTTGGGAGGGGGCACGGGGGGGGGGGGGAGTGGTCCTGAGATGCTACCTTGGGAAGTGTCGTTGGGGGGGGGGGCAGGGGGATGGGTTGGCAGTTAGGTATTTAAATTTAATTTTGTAAGATAGGTTATGTAGAGCGAAGTGTTGAGGAAGGAATAAGAAAAGTGTTTAGGACTGAGTTGAGTGTATTAGTTTTTGTGATTGATGTTAGCAGGAAGGTAGGTGGTTGAAATGTGTAAAGATTTGTTAATGAGATCATTTGGTTAATAATGTAGGAATTAAGAGTAAGTGATCACTGGAGATAGATATTCAACAGCATATTGAGTGGACAAATTTTAGCAGGTAGGTAGGCCGGCCGGGCGGCAGAGAGAGCCAATGGACTGACATATAGGTAGACGTTTTCTTCATGGATGGTAAACTATTATTAAAATGGCATGTACACATTTCCATGTGCGACATTCATGTACACACACACACACACACTGACCCACGGAGACTGCCCAAATATGTATACCATCAGCAGCAGTTGGTGTTCCCAGGCAGGTCACCCATCCATGTACTAACCAAATTCAACGGTGCTTAACCTGACTGATGTATGGGACGAGACGCAGTGTTCTCAAGGTGGTAGGTAGGTAGTATGGCTGTTTCTATTGTATACAAGTAGTAACTAATCACATGTGAGTGAGTGAGTCAAGATAATGGTAACTGCAGCGGGCGGGCAGGCAGGCGGAGGTACATAGCAGCCAATTCTCCATTAATGATAGTACTTATTGCAACTATTTAGTCAAATTAACCAACAACAAATGGACTACTACTACTTCTTCTACTACTACTACTACTACTACTGTTGCTCCAAAATAGAAAAGGATGGGATGCCGCCGCTGCCATTGATCTCGCACAAGTTGCTGCTGCTGCTGACAAATAACTCATCCTAGGCCTTGCATATGCTCTCTTAGGCTTCATTTAGTCAATACGTGTAACATCATTGAGTCGGGGGACAGGCAGACAGGCATTTTATACATGTTACGCTTATATAGTGGTCTCCAACACCCACCACCCCACAAGATCCATCTAGGGACTGATTAACTAACCCTCACTCACCACGCCCCAAGTAGCTTGCTTACTAACTCCTGGATACCTATTTACTGCTAGGTGAACAGGGGCATTCGCTGATAAGAAACGCTACCAACAGTTACAGTCCTCTTTCTATTTCTACAAACCTAGCCTATTTCCTAGCCAAAACTAACCTAGCCCATTTCCTAGCCAAAACTAACCTAACCTAATCTAACCTAACCTAACCTAACCTAACCATATCTAAACTAACCTAACTAACTTACTTTTGTATACCTATTTACTGCAAGATGAACAGAGGCATTCGGTGATAAGAAACGCTACCAACAGTTACAGCCCTATTTCTATTTCTACAAACCTAGCCTATTTCCTAGCAATAACTAACCTAACCTAACCTAATTTAACCTAACCTAACCTTATCTAAACTAACCTAACTAACTAACTTCTGGATACCTATTTACTGCTAGGTGAATAGAGGCGTTCGGTGATAGGAAACGCTACCTACAATTACAGCCCTCTTTCTATTACTATTTCTACAAACATAGCCTATTTCCTACCCTAAAATAACCTAACCTAACCTAACCCTCCACACCTAGCTGATTTCCTAGCCAAAACTAACCTAACCAACTCCTGGATACCTATTTACTGCCAGGTGAACAGAGGCATTCGGTGATAAGAAACGTTACCTAAAATTCCAGCTATTTTTTTCTCTTTATTATATTTATTGTTTTTAAATAATTTATAATTTATTTATACTCTATTCATTTTTTTTTATTTTTTTACCTATTTCTATTTCTACAAACGTAGCCAATTTCCTAGCCTAAACTAACCTAACCATATATATATATATATATATATATATATATATATATATATATATATATATATATATATATATATATATATATATATATATATATATATATATATATATATATATATATATATATTATTAAATATGACCGAAAAAGTAAGATTAATAATTCTAACACGAATTTTCTTGATCTTTCGTAAACTACCCACCTCAAGACTCCGCTCCAATATAGAAGCATCAAGAAATATGGACCAATAGGCTTTCTACAATCACTTCCATTCAATACCCATTGTTTCGTGTTCTGTCTTGTGTTGATGAAATTAATACCCTATTAATACCACCTCACCCCATCCATCTCACTCAAATGTAGATATAAACAAATCGGAGATGTGTAAGTTCTATTCAGTTGTGTATGTGTAAACTAAAATCTTTGAAAATGTAATAAGTTTTACGAAACGCGCTCAAGTGTCGCGTCAGACTAGAAATAAAAATGAATTTTGGAGAATTGATTTTTGAATTACCACCAACAGTGAAAAGAAATGTACGAAAGATCGAGAAAATTCGTGTTAGAATTATTAATCTTACTTTTTCGGTCATATTTAATAATATATGTCTACAGGAAAGACTGCTACCAAAATATACTAATATATATATATAATATATATATTATATATAATATATATATATATATATATATTATATATATATATATATATATATATATATATATAAACCAACCACAAAATAACCAACCATACCTATACCTTACCAACATACCCTAACCAACCCAACCTAAGCATACATATTATCTAAATTGATAACTAAACCATAATTATGCTTGTTTTAACCTAAAATTCTAACCTCAAATTCTAACCTAATTCTAGTTCTAACCAACCTAACCAAACCAACCAACCTAACCAACTAACCTAACTAAGCTAACTAACCAACCTAACCAACCAACCTAACCAACCTAACCAACCAACCAACCAACCTAACCAACCAACCTAACCAACCAACCTAACTAACCAACCTATCCAACCAACCTAATCAACCAACCTAGGCAACCTAACTTAACCAACCAACCTAACCAACCAACCTAACCAACCTATCCTCCCTTCTTATTATCTGACCCGAATTTTCGGTTCGTGTCAGAGTCCATGAGTGTCCGTGTGCGTGTCCGTGTCTGTGAATCCATGGGGTTTTGGGTCCAGGAAGCTATTTGTGTCAACCCAAATTGCCTCCCTTCTCCCCACCTGAAATCCAGGTGGATTGAAAGACCTGACCTAGGTCAGTTGATCCATGTATCCGTCCGTGGGCCCCCGGACTTCAACCCTTCCCCACATTCCAAAGGGTCAGTCAATCAATCTTGGCTATCCAGAGAATCTATCGAAACTGATGCTCCTACAGGAGGGGACACACAGAGAAATCTGTGCCCTGTACTTGCAACCATTCCGACAGGCTCGAACGCAGGTCTGTCCGGATTAAGAACATGTTCTATCCGACTAGGCCACGCTGGAGTTGCCTTCTGAATCAAATTTGGCACTTGTATTTATATCTCATAGCAAGGTTAGTTAGTGTCTATTTATGAACAGTTGCCATGATTGACATGTGAAGTTGTTAATTTGTGTTGTCAGTTAGAAATACCTGACAGCTTTGTTTGATGAGGTTGCAGTCCCGTGAAGCAGTTTTATGAATGAATATTGGAGAATTTAGGCTAAACTGACCTAGTTGTACTCACCTAGTTGTGTTTGCGGGGGTTGAGCTCTGGCTCTTTGGTCCCGCCTCTCAACCGTCAATCAACAGGTGTACAGATTCCTGAGCCTATCGGGCTCTGTCATATCTACACTTGAAACTGTGTATGGAGTCAGCCTCCACCACATCACTTCCTAATGCATTCCATTTGTCAACCACTCTGACACTAAAAAAGTTCTTTCTAATATCTCTGTGGCTCATTTGGGCACTCAGTTTCCACCTGTGTCCCCTAGTACGTGTGCCCCTTGTGTTAAATAGACTGTCTTTATCTACCCTATCAATCCCCTTCAGAATCTTGAATGTGGTGATCATGTCCCCCCTAACTCTTCTGTTAGGGGGGACATATAGGACTGACTTCTGGACTGTCACATATGTCACTTCTGGACTGACATATAGGTAGATGTGTGTGTGTGTGTGTGTGTGTGTGTGTGTGTGTGTGTTTAAAAGTATGTATTAATTAATAATTAGTGTGGTGTTTCCAAATAAGTTTGAGAATGGTAAACAAGCAATCCAATATCTAATATGTGCTATTTTATGTGTCATTCTATAAAATATATGTTTTACTAGGGAAGGAAAATCCGGTTTGTTTTTTTCTTCGTTTTATTTCAAGAATAAATAGTACATAGGGGAAGAAACGAAGGTTTTGGCTGGTTAAATATAGCGTTGTGGCCGCCATTTTCTGTGTTGGGGGTGGGGTGTGTTGTGGGATTGTGGATGGGGTGGTATGGGGGGGGGGTAGGGGTACGGCGGCCTCCATTGTGGGGGGGGGGTGTTGGTTTGGGAGGGGGCACGGTGGGGGGGGGGGAGTGGTCCTGAGATGCTACCTTGGGAAGTGTCGTTGGGGGGGGGGCAGGGGGATGGGTTGGCAGTTAGGTATTTAAATTTAATTTTGTAAGATAGGTTATGTAGAGCGAAGTGTTGAGGAAGGAATAAGAAAAGTGTTTAGGACTGAGTTGAGTGTATTAGTTTTTGTGATTGATGTTAGCAGGAAGGTAGGTGGTTGAAATGTGTAAAGATTTGTTAATGAGATCATTTGGTTAATAATGTAGGAATTAAGAGTAAGTGATCACTGGAGATAGATATTCAACAGCATATTGAGTGGACAAATTTTAGCAGGTAGGTAGGCCGGCCGGGCGGCAGAGAGAGCCAATGGACTGACATATAGGTAGACGTTTTCTTCATGGATGGTAAACTATTATTAAAATGGCATGTACACATTTCCATGTGCGACATTCATGTACACACACACACACACTGACCCACGGAGACTGCCCAAATATGTATACCATCAGCAGCAGTTGGTGTTCCCAGGCAGGTCACCCATCCATGTACTAACCAAATTCAACGGTGCTTAACCTGACTGATGTATGGGACGAGACGCAGTGTTCTCAAGGTGGTAGGTAGGTAGTATGGCTGTTTCTATTGTATACAAGTAGTAACTAATCACATGTGAGTGAGTGAGTCAAGATAATGGTAACTGCAGCGGGCGGGCAGGCAGGCGGAGGTACATAGCAGCCAATTCTCCATTAATGATAGTACTTATTGCAACTATTTAGTCAAATTAACCAACAACAAATGGACTACTACTACTTCTTCTACTACTACTACTACTACTGTTGCTCCAAAATAGAAAAGGATGGGATGCCGCCGCTGCCATTGATCTCGCACAAGTTGCTGCTGCTGCTGACAAATAACTCATCCTAGGCCTTGCATATGCTCTCTTAGGCTTCATTTAGTCAATACGTGTAACATCATTGAGTCGGGGGACAGGCAGACAGGCATTTTATACATGTTACGCTTATATAGTGGTCTCCAACACCCACCACCCCACAAGATCCATCTAGGGACTGATTAACTAACCCTCACTCACCACGCCCCAAGTAGCTTGCTTACTAACTCCTGGATACCTATTTACTGCTAGGTGAACAGGGGCATTCGCTGATAAGAAACGCTACCAACAGTTACAGTCCTCTTTCTATTTCTACAAACCTAGCCTATTTCCTAGCCAAAACTAACCTAGCCCATTTCCTAGCCAAAACTAACCTAACCTAATCTAACCTAACCTAACCTAACCTAACCATATCTAAACTAACCTAACTAACTTACTTTTGTATACCTATTTACTGCAAGATGAACAGAGGCATTCGGTGATAAGAAACGCTACCAACAGTTACAGCCCTATTTCTATTTCTACAAACCTAGCCTATTTCCTAGCAATAACTAACCTAACCTAACCTAATTTAACCTAACCTAACCTTATCTAAACTAACCTAACTAACTAACTTCTGGATACCTATTTACTGCTAGGTGAATAGAGGCGTTCGGTGATAGGAAACGCTACCTACAATTACAGCCCTCTTTCTATTACTATTTCTACAAACATAGCCTATTTCCTACCCTAAAATAACCTAACCTAACCTAACCCTCCACACCTAGCTGATTTCCTAGCCAAAACTAACCTAACCAACTCCTGGATACCTATTTACTGCCAGGTGAACAGAGGCATTCGGTGATAAGAAACGTTACCTAAAATTCCAGCTATTTTTTTCTCTTTATTATATTTATTGTTTTTAAATAATTTATAATTTATTTATACTCTATTCATTTTTTTTTATTTTTTTACCTATTTCTATTTCTACAAACGTAGCCAATTTCCTAGCCTAAACTAACCTAACCTAAATATATAATATATATATATATATATATATATATATATATAATTATATATATATATATATATATATATATATATATATATATATATATATATATATATATTATTAAATATGACCGAAAAAGTAAGATTAATAATTCTAACACGAATTTTCTTGATCTTTCGTAAACTACCCACCTCAAGACTCCGCTCCAATATAGAAGCATCAAGAAATATGGACCAATAGGCTTTCTACAATCACTTCCATTCAATACCCATTGTTTCGTGTTCTGTCTTGTGTTGATGAAATTAATACCCTATTAATACCACCTCACCCCATCCATCTCACTCAAATGTAGATATAAACAAATCGGAGATGTGTAAGTTCTATTCAGTTGTGTATGTGTAAACTAAAATCTTTGAAAATGTAATAAGTTTTACGAAACGCGCTCAAGTGTCGCGTCAGACTAGAAATAAAAATGAATTTTGGAGAATTGATTTTTGAATTACCACCAACAGTGAAAAGAAATGTACGAAAGATCGAGAAAATTCGTGTTAGAATTATTAATCTTACTTTTTCGGTCATATTTAATAATATATGTCTACAGGAAAGACTGCTACCAAAATATATATATATATATATATATATATATATATATATATATATATATATATATATATATATATATATATATATATATATATATATATATATATATATATATATAAACCAACCACAAAATAACCAACCATACCTATACCTTACCAACATACCCTAACCAACCCAACCTAAGCATACATATTATCTAAATTGATAACTAAACCATAATTATGCTTGTTTTAACCTAAAATTCTAACCTCAAATTCTAACCTAATTCTAGTTCTAACCAACCTAACCAAACCAACCAACCTAACCAACTAACCTAACTAAGCTAACTAACCAACCTAACCAACCAACCTAACCAACCTAACCAACCAACCAACCAACCTAACCAACCAACCTAACCAACCAACCTAACTAACCAACCTATCCAACCAACCTAATCAACCAACCTAGGCAACCTAACTTAACCAACCAACCTAACCAACCAACCTAACCAACCTATCCTCCCTTCTTATTATCTGACCCGAATTTTCGGTTCGTGTCAGAGTCCATGAGTGTCCGTGTGCGTGTCCGTGTCTGTGAATCCATGGGGTTTTGGGTCCAGGAAGCTATTTGTGTCAACCCAAATTGCCTCCCTTCTCCCCACCTGAAATCCAGGTGGATTGAAAGACCTGACCTAGGTCAGTTGATCCATGTATCCGTCCGTGGGCCCCCGGACTTCAACCCTTCCCCACATTCCAAAGGGTCAGTCAATCAATCTTGGCTATCCAGAGAATCTATCGAAACTGATGCTCCTACAGGAGGGGACACACAGAGAAATCTGTGCCCTGTACTTGCAACCATTCCGACAGGCTCGAACGCAGGTCTGTCCGGATTAAGAACATGTTCTATCCGACTAGGCCACGCTGGAGTTGCCTTCTGAATCAAATTTGGCACTTGTATTTATATCTCATAGCAAGGTTAGTTAGTGTCTATTTATGAACAGTTGCCATGATTGACATGTGAAGTTGTTAATTTGTGTTGTCAGTTAGAAATACCTGACAGCTTTGTTTGATGAGGTTGCAGTCCCGTGAAGCAGTTTTATGAATGAATATTGGAGAATTTAGGCTAACTGACATGTACTCACCTAGTTGTACTCACCTAGTTGTGTTTGCGGGGGTTGAGCTCTGGCTCTTTGGTCCCGCCTCTCAACCGTCAATCAACAGGTGTACAGATTCCTGAGCCTATCGGGCTCTGTCATATCTACACTTGAAACTGTGTATGGAGTCAGCCTCCACCACATCACTTCCTAATGCATTCCATTTGTCAACCACTCTGACACTAAAAAAGTTCTTTCTAATATCTCTGTGGCTCATTTGGGCACTCAGTTTCCACCTGTGTCCCCTAGTACGTGTGCCCCTTGTGTTAAATAGACTGTCTTTATCTACCCTATCAATCCCCTTCAGAATCTTGAATGTGGTGATCATGTCCCCCCTAACTCTTCTGTTAGGGGGGACATATAGGACTGACTTCTGGACTGTCACATATGTCACTTCTGGACTGACATATAGGTAGATGTGTGTGTGTGTGTGTGTGTGTGTGTGTGTTTAAAAGTATGTATTAATTAATAATTAGTGTGGTGTTTCCAAATAAGTTTGAGAATGGTAAACAAGCAATCCAATATCTAATATGTGCTATTTTATGTGTCATTCTATAAAATATATGTTTTACTAGGGAAGGAAAATCCGGTTTGTTTTTTTCTTCGTTTTATTTCAAGAATAAATAGTACATAGGGGAAGAAACGAAGGTTTTGGCTGGTTAAATATAGCGTTGTGGCCGCCATTTTCTGTGTTGGGGGTGGGGTGTGTTGTGGGATTGTGGATGGGGTGGTATGGGGGGGGGGTAGGGGTACGGCGGCCTCCATTGTGGGGGGGGGGTGTTGGTTTGGGAGGGGGCACGGTGGGGGGGGGGAGTGGTCCTGAGATGCTACCTTGGGAAGTGTCGTTGGGGGGGGGGGCAGGGGGATGGGTTGGCAGTTAGGTATTTAAATTTAATTTTGTAAGATAGGTTATGTAGAGCGAAGTGTTGAGGAAGGAATAAGAAAAGTGTTTAGGACTGAGTTGAGTGTATTAGTTTTTGTGATTGATGTTAGCAGGAAGGTAGGTGGTTGAAATGTGTAAAGATTTGTTAATGAGATCATTTGGTTAATAATGTAGGAATTAAGAGTAAGTGATCACTGGAGATAGATATTCAACAGCATATTGAGTGGACAAATTTTAGCAGGTAGGTAGGCCGGCCGGGCGGCAGAGAGAGCCAATGGACTGACATATAGGTAGACGTTTTCTTCATGGATGGTAAACTATTATTAAAATGGCATGTACACATTTCCATGTGCGACATTCATGTACACACACACACACACTGACCCACGGAGACTGCCCAAATATGTATACCATCAGCAGCAGTTGGTGTTCCCAGGCAGGTCACCCATCCATGTACTAACCAAATTCAACGGTGCTTAACCTGACTGATGTATGGGACGAGACGCAGTGTTCTCAAGGTGGTAGGTAGGTAGTATGGCTGTTTCTATTGTATACAAGTAGTAACTAATCACATGTGAGTGAGTGAGTCAAGATAATGGTAACTGCAGCGGGCGGGCAGGCAGGCGGAGGTACATAGCAGCCAATTCTCCATTAATGATAGTACTTATTGCAACTATTTAGTCAAATTAACCAACAACAAATGGACTACTACTACTTCTTCTACTACTACTACTACTACTACTGTTGCTCCAAAATAGAAAAGGATGGGATGCCGCCGCTGCCATTGATCTCGCACAAGTTGCTGCTGCTGCTGACAAATAACTCATCCTAGGCCTTGCATATGCTCTCTTAGGCTTCATTTAGTCAATACGTGTAACATCATTGAGTCGGGGGACAGGCAGACAGGCATTTTATACATGTTACGCTTATATAGTGGTCTCCAACACCCACCACCCCACAAGATCCATCTAGGGACTGATTAACTAACCCTCACTCACCACGCCCCAAGTAGCTTGCTTACTAACTCCTGGATACCTATTTACTGCTAGGTGAACAGGGGCATTCGCTGATAAGAAACGCTACCAACAGTTACAGTCCTCTTTCTATTTCTACAAACCTAGCCTATTTCCTAGCCAAAACTAACCTAGCCCATTTCCTAGCCAAAACTAACCTAACCTAATCTAACCTAACCTAACCTAACCTAACCATATCTAAACTAACCTAACTAACTTACTTTTGTATACCTATTTACTGCAAGATGAACAGAGGCATTCGGTGATAAGAAACGCTACCAACAGTTACAGCCCTATTTCTATTTCTACAAACCTAGCCTATTTCCTAGCAATAACTAACCTAACCTAACCTAATTTAACCTAACCTAACCTTATCTAAACTAACCTAACTAACTAACTTCTGGATACCTATTTACTGCTAGGTGAATAGAGGCGTTCGGTGATAGGAAACGCTACCTACAATTACAGCCCTCTTTCTATTACTATTTCTACAAACATAGCCTATTTCCTACCCTAAAATAACCTAACCTAAC
This sequence comes from Procambarus clarkii, assembly GCF_040958095.1. Lineage (NCBI taxonomy): Eukaryota > Metazoa > Arthropoda > Malacostraca > Decapoda > Cambaridae > Procambarus > Procambarus clarkii. Next base: position 15,276 of record NW_027191019.1, read on the forward strand.
CTAACCCTCCACACCTAGCTGATTTCCTAGCCAAAACTAACCTAACCAACTCCTGGATACCTATTTACTGCCAGGTGAACAGAGGCATTCGGTGATAAGAAACGTTACCTAAAATTCCAGCTATTTTTTTCTCTTTATTATATTTATTGTTTTTAAATAATTTATAATTTATTTATACTCTATTCATTTTTTTTTATTTTTTTACCTATTTCTATTTCTACAAACGTAGCCAATTTCCTAGCCTAAACTAACCTAACCTAAATATATATATATATATATATATATATATATATATATATATATATATATATATATATATATATATATATATATATATATATATATATATATATATATATATATATATATATATATATTATTAAATATGACCGAAAAAGTAAGATTAATAATTCTAACACGAATTTTCTTGATCTTTCGTAAACTACCCACCTCAAGACTCCGCTCCAATATAGAAGCATCAAGAAATATGGACCAATAGGCTTTCTACAATCACTTCCATTCAATACCCATTGTTTCGTGTTCTGTCTTGTGTTGATGAAATTAATACCCTATTAATACCACCTCACCCCATCCATCTCACTCAAATGTAGATATAAACAAATCGGAGATGTGTAAGTTCTATTCAGTTGTGTATGTGTAAACTAAAATCTTTGAAAATGTAATAAGTTTTACGAAACGCGCTCAAGTGTCGCGTCAGACTAGAAATAAAAATGAATTTTGGAGAATTGATTTTTGAATTACCACCAACAGTGAAAAGAAATGTACGAAAGATCGAGAAAATTCGTGTTAGAATTATTAATCTTACTTTTTCGGTCATATTTAATAATATATGTCTACAGGAAAGACTGCTACCAAAATATACTAATATATATATATATATAATATATATATATATATATATATATATATATATATATATATATATATATATATATATATATATATAATATATAAACCAACCACAAAATAACCAACCATACCTATACCTTACCAACATACCCTAACCAACCCAACCTAAGCATACATATTATCTAAATTGATAACTAAACCATAATTATGCTTGTTTTAACCTAAAATTCTAACCTCAAATTCTAACCTAATTCTAGTTCTAACCAACCTAACCAAACCAACCAACCTAACCAACTAACCTAACTAAGCTAACTAACCAACCTAACCAACCAACCTAACCAACCTAACCAACCAACCAACCAACCTAACCAACCAACCTAACCAACCAACCTAACTAACCAACCTATCCAACCAACCTAATCAACCAACCTAGGCAACCTAACTTAACCAACCAACCTAACCAACCAACCTAACCAACCTATCCTCCCTTCTTATTATCTGACCCGAATTTTCGGTTCGTGTCAGAGTCCATGAGTGTCCGTGTGCGTGTCCGTGTCTGTGAATCCATGGGGTTTTGGGTCCAGGAAGCTATTTGTGTCAACCCAAATTGCCTCCCTTCTCCCCACCTGAAATCCAGGTGGATTGAAAGACCTGACCTAGGTCAGTTGATCCATGTATCCGTCCGTGGGCCCCCGGACTTCAACCCTTCCCCACATTCCAAAGGGTCAGTCAATCAATCTTGGCTATCCAGAGAATCTATCGAAACTGATGCTCCTACAGGAGGGGACACACAGAGAAATCTGTGCCCTGTACTTGCAACCATTCCGACAGGCTCGAACGCAGGTCTGTCCGGATTAAGAACATGTTCTATCCGACTAGGCCACGCTGGAGTTGCCTTCTGAATCAAATTTGGCACTTGTATTTATATCTCATAGCAAGGTTAGTTAGTGTCTATTTATGAACAGTTGCCATGATTGACATGTGAAGTTGTTAATTTGTGTTGTCAGTTAGAAATACCTGACAGCTTTGTTTGATGAGGTTGCAGTCCCGTGAAGCAGTTTTATGAATGAATATTGGAGAATTTAGGCTAACTGACATGTACTCACCTAGTTGTACTCACCTAGTTGTGTTTGCGGGGGTTGAGCTCTGGCTCTTTGGTCCCGCCTCTCAACCGTCAATCAACAGGTGTACAGATTCCTGAGCCTATCGGGCTCTGTCATATCTACACTTGAAACTGTGTATGGAGTCAGCCTCCACCACATCACTTCCTAATGCATTCCATTTGTCAACCACTCTGACACTAAAAAAGTTCTTCTAATATCTCTGGTCTCATTTGGGCACTCAGTTTCCACCTGTGTCCCCTAGTACGTGTGCCCCTTGTGTTAAATAGACTGTCTTTATCTACCCTATCAATCCCCTTCAGAATCTTGAATGTGGTGATCATGTCCCCCCTAACTCTTCTGTTAGGGGGGACATATAGGACTGACTTCTGGACTGTCACATATGTCACTTCTGGACTGACATATAGGTAGATGTGTGTGTGTGTGTGTGTGTGTGTGTGTGTGTGTGTGTGTTTAAAAGTATGTATTAATTAATAATTAGTGTGGTGTTTCCAAATAAGTTTGAGAATGGTAAACAAGCAATCCAATATCTAATATGTGCTATTTTATGTGTCATTCTATAAAATATATGTTTTACTAGGGAAGGAAAATCCGGTTTTTTTTTCTTCGTTTTATTTCAAGAATAAATAGTACATAGGGGAAGAAACGAAGGTTTTGGCTGGTTAAATATAGCGTTGTGGCCGCCATTTTCTGGTGGGGGGGGGTGTGTTGTGGGATTGTGATGGGGTGGTAGGGGGGGGGGTAGGGGTACGGCGGCCTCCATTGTGGGGGGGGGGTGTTGGTTTGGGAGGGGGCACGGTGGGGGGGGGGAGTGGTCCTGAGATGCTACCTTGGGAAGTGTCGTTGGGGGGGGGGGGCAGGGGGATGGGTTGGCAGTTAGGTATTTAAATTTAATTTTGTAAGATAGGTTATGTAGAGCGAAGTGTTGAGGAAGGAATAAGAAAAGTGTTTAGGACTGAGTTGAGTGTATTAGTTTTTGTGATTGATGTTAGCAGGAAGGTAGGTGGTTGAAATGTGTAAAGATTTGTTAATGAGATCATTTGGTTAATAATGTAGGAATTAAGAGTAAGTGATCACTGGAGATAGATATTCAACAGCATATTGAGTGGACAAATTTTAGCAGGTAGGTAGGCCGGCCGGGCGGCAGAGAGAGCCAATGGACTGACATATAGGTAGACGTTTTCTTCATGGATGGTAAACTATTATTAAAATGGCATGTACACATTTCCATGTGCGATTCATGTACACCACACCACACACACTGACCCACGGAGACTGCCCAAATATGTATACCATCAGCAGCAGTTGGTGTTCCCAGGCAGGTCACCCATCCATGTACTAACCAAATTCAACGGTGCTTAACCTGACTGATGTATGGGACGAGACGCAGTGTTCTCAAGGTGGTAGGTAGGTAGTATGGCTGTTTCTATTGTATACAAGTAGTAACTAATCACATGTGAGTGAGTGAGTCAAGATAATGGTAACTGCAGCGGGCGGGCAGGCAGGCGGAGGTACATAGCAGCCAATTCTCCATTAATGATAGTACTTATTGCAACTATTTAGTCAAATTAACCAACAACAAATGGACTACTACTACTTCTTCTACTACTACTACTACTACTACTGTTGCTCCAAAATAGAAAAGGATGGGATGCCGCCGCTGCCATTGATCTCGCACAAGTTGCTGCTGCTGCTGACAAATAACTCATCCTAGGCCTTGCATATGCTCTCTTAGGCTTCATTTAGTCAATACGTGTAACATCATTGAGTCGGGGGACAGGCAGACAGGCATTTTATACATGTTACGCTTATATAGTGGTCTCCAACACCCACCACCCCACAAGATCCATCTAGGGACTGATTAACTAACCCTCACTCACCACGCCCCAAGTAGCTTGCTTACTAACTCCTGGATACCTATTTACTGCTAGGTGAACAGGGGCATTCGCTGATAAGAAACGCTACCAACAGTTACAGTCCTCTTTCTATTTCTACAAACCTAGCCTATTTCCTAGCCAAAACTAACCTAGCCCATTTCCTAGCCAAAACTAACCTAACCTAATCTAACCTAACCTAACCTAACCTAACCATATCTAAACTAACCTAACTAACTTACTTTTGTATACCTATTTACTGCAAGATGAACAGAGGCATTCGGTGATAAGAAACGCTACCAACAGTTACAGCCCTATTTCTATTTCTACAAACCTAGCCTATTTCCTAGCAATAACTAACCTAACCTAACCTAATTTAACCTAACCTAACCTTATCTAAACTAACCTAACTAACTAACTTCTGGATACCTATTTACTGCTAGGTGAATAGAGGCGTTCGGTGATAGGAAACGCTACCTACAATTACAGCCCTCTTTCTATTACTATTTCTACAAACATAGCCTATTTCCTACCCTAAAATAACCTAACCTAACCTAACCCTCCACACCTAGCTGATTTCCTAGCCAAAACTAACCTAACCAACTCCTGGATACCTATTTACTGCCAGGTGAACAGAGG
>NW_027191020.1:0-19741 GCF_040958095.1 Procambarus clarkii
TTTGCCGTTTTTCCACGTTTTTGTAAATTTTCAGTTTATTGGTATTAATTCATTAAATATACGATAAAAATTATGCAAACACATAATTGATTAGAAATTAACCTTAAATACTTCATTTTCAATCAACTATTTGTTTCTCGGTAAAATACTGAGTAAGATATTGAAAAGGGGAGAAGTTCTGTTTTTATTGCGTATATCGACGTTTCAGCTGGATTATAGCGGTTTTACGTGTACATCTTCCATTGGTAATATAAACGGAAAATCAGGAACATTTTAGTTCATTCTAATGAAAACACATTGATTTTTATCATTTGTATTGGAAACAACATCTTTATATGTCTTTTCTAGAATCGAAATAATACAAAACCTCGCTTTATGATTTGAAGTATGATTTCCTCAAATTTGGAAAAATAGCGATTTTTCACGTTTTTCAAGTAGTGTGACATTATGTAAATATATTCGTTTTTACCAATATTTCGATACTGCTTCATGTTTTCTCACGATATGTGATTTGGCCTTCAAATCTCAGAATTTCGCAAATTTTGCATTTTTAAGCAAGTTTTCAATCAAAAAACCATCGAATTTAGCAATATTTTGACGTTTGTTATCCCCCTTTTCCTTTATGTGATTTAATAAAAATATCATCGAATTAGGCAATATTTTGCCGTTTTCCACGTTTTTGTGAATTTTCAGTTTATTTTTAATAATTCATTATATACACGATAAAAATGATGCAAACACATTATTGATTAGAAAATAACCTTAAATACTTCATTTTCAATCAACTATTTGTTTCTCGTTAAAATACTGAGTAAGATGATGAAAAGGGGAGAAGTTCTGTTTTTATTGCATATATCGACGTTTCAGCCGGATTAGAGCGGTTTTACGTGTACATTTTCCATTGGTAATATAAACGGAAAATCAGGAACATTTTAGTTAATTCTAATGAAAACACATTGATTTCTATCATTTGTATTGGAAACAACATCTTTATATGTCTTTTCTAGGATCTAAATAATACGAAACCTCGATAGATGATTTGAAGTTAAAATCCTCAAATTTGGTAATATAGCGATTTTTTTCACGTTTTTCATGTATTGTGATTGTACGTAAATATATTAGTTTATACCAATATTACGATAATTCTTCATGTTTTCTCACGATATGTGATTTGGCTTTCAAATCTCAGAATTTCGCAAATTTTGCATTTTAAGCAAGTTTTCTTGCATTTTGTTTTGTACTAAAAATCATCGAATTTAGCAATATTTTGACGTTAAATATCCCCTTTTCCTTTTAGTGATTTTAGCAAAATATCATCGAATTAGGACGAATATTTTGCCGTTTTTCCACGTTTTTGTAAATTTTCAGTTTATTGGTATTAATTCATTAAATATACGATAAAAATTATGCAAACACATAATTGATTAGAAATTAACCTTAAATACTTCATTTTCAATCAACTATTTGTTTCTCGGTAAAATACTGAGTAAGATATTGAAAAGGGGAGAAGTTCTGTTTTTATTGCGTATATCGACGTTTCAGCTGGATTATAGCGGTTTTACGTGTACATCTTCCATTGGTAATATAAACGGAAAATCAGGAACATTTTAGTTCATTCTAATGAAAACACATTGATTTTTATCATTTGTATTGGAAACAACATCTTTATATGTCTTTTCTAGAATCGAAATAATACAAAACCTCGCTTTATGATTTGAAGTATGATTTCCTCAAATTTGGAAAAATAGCGATTTTTCACGTTTTTCAAGTAGTGTGACATTATGTAAATATATTCGTTTTTACCAATATTTCGATACTGCTTCATGTTTTCTCACGATATGTGATTTGGCCTTCAAATCTCAGAATTTCGCAAATTTTGCATTTTTAAGCAAGTTTTCAATCAAAAAACCATCGAATTTAGCAATATTTTGACGTTTGTTATCCCCCTTTTCCTTTATGTGATTTAATAAAAATATCATCGAATTAGGCAATATTTTGCCGTTTTCCACGTTTTTGTGAATTTTCAGTTTATTTTTAATAATTCATATATACACGATAAAAATGATGCAAACACATTATTGATTAGAAAATAACCTTAAATACTTCATTTTCAATCAACTATTTGTTTCTCGTTAAAATACTGAGTAAGATGATGAAAAGGGGAGAAGTTCTGTTTTTATTGCATATATCGACGTTTCAGCCGGATTAGAGCGGTTTTACGTGTACATTTTCCATTGGTAATATAAACGGAAAATCAGGAACATTTTAGTTAATTCTAATGAAAACACATTGATTTCTATCATTTGTATTGGAAACAACATCTTTATATGTCTTTTCTAGGATCTAAATAATACGAAACCTCGATAGATGATTTGAAGTTAAAATCCTCAAATTTGGTAATATAGCGATTTTTTTCACGTTTTTCATGTATTGTGATTGTACGTAAATATATTAGTTTATACCAATATTACGATAATTCTTCATGTTTTCTCACGATATGTGATTTGGCTTTCAAATCTCAGAATTTCGCAAATTTTGCATTTTAAGCAAGTTTTCTTGCATTTTGTTTTGTACTAAAAATCATCGAATTTAGCAATATTTTGACGTTAAATATCCCCTTTTCCTTTTAGTGATTTTAGCAAAATAGCATCGAATTAGGACGAATATTTTGCCGTTTTTCCACGTTTTTGTAAATTTTCAGTTTATTGGTATTAATTCATTAAATATACGATAAAAATTATGCAAACACATAATTGATTAGAAATTAACCTTAAATACTTCATTTTCAATCAACTATTTGTTTCTCGGTAAAATACTGAGTAAGATATTGAAAAGGGGAGAAGTTCTGTTTTTATTGCGTATATCGACGTTTCAGCTGGATTATAGCGGTTTTACGTGTACATCTTCCATTGGTAATATAAACGGAAAATCAGGAACATTTTAGTTCATTCTAATGAAAACACATTGATTTTTATCATTTGTATTGGAAACAACATCTTTATATGTCTTTTCTAGAATCGAAATAATACAAAACCTCGCTTTATGATTTGAAGTATGATTTCCTCAAATTTGGAAAAATAGCGATTTTTCACGTTTTTCAAGTAGTGTGACATTATGTAAATATATTCGTTTTTACCAATATTTCGATACTGCTTCATGTTTTCTCACGATATGTGATTTGGCCTTCAAATCTCAGAATTTCGCAAATTTTGCATTTTTAAGCAAGTTTTCAATCAAAAAACCATCGAATTTAGCAATATTTTGACGTTTGTTATCCCCCTTTTCCTTTATGTGATTTAATAAAAATATCATCGAATTAGGCAATATTTTGCCGTTTTCCACGTTTTTGTGAATTTTCAGTTTATTTTTAATAATTCATTATACACGATAAAAATGATGCAAACACATTATTGATTAGAAAATAACCTTAAATACTTCATTTTCAATCAACTATTTGTTTCTCGTTAAAATACTGAGTAAGATGATGAAAAGGGGAGAAGTTCTGTTTTTATTGCATATATCGACGTTTCAGCCGGATTAGAGCGGTTTTACGTGTACATTTTCCATTGGTAATATAAACGGAAAATCAGGAACATTTTAGTTAATTCTAATGAAAACACATTGATTTCTATCATTTGTATTGGAAACAACATCTTTATATGTCTTTTCTAGGATCTAAATAATACGAAACCTCGATAGATGATTTGAAGTTAAAATCCTCAAATTTGGTAATATAGCGATTTTTTCACGTTTTTCATGTATTGTGATTGTACGTAAATATATTAGTTTATACCAATATTACGATAATTCTTCATGTTTTCTCACGATATGTGATTTGGCTTTCAAATCTCAGAATTTCGCAAATTTTGCATTTTAAGCAAGTTTTCTTGCATTTTGTTTTGTACTAAAAATCATCGAATTTAGCAATATTTTGACGTTAAATATCCCCTTTTCCTTTTAGTGATTTTAGCAAAATATCATCGAATTAGGACGAATATTTTGCCGTTTTTCCACGTTTTTGAATTTTCAGTTTATTGGTATTAATTCATTAAATATACGATAAAAATTATGCAAACACATAATTGATTAGAAATTAACCTTAAATACTTCATTTTCAATCAACTATTTGTTTCTCGGTAAAATACTGAGTAAGATATTGAAAAGGGGAGAAGTTCTGTTTTTATTGCGTATATCGACGTTTCAGCTGGATTATAGCGGTTTTACGTGTACATCTTCCATTGGTAATATAAACGGAAAATCAGGAACATTTTAGTTCATTCTAATGAAAACACATTGATTTTTATCATTTGTATTGGAAACAACATCTTTATATGTCTTTTCTAGAATCGAAATAATACAAAACCTCGCTTTATGATTTGAAGTATGATTTCCTCAAATTTGGAAAAATAGCGATTTTTCACGTTTTTCAAGTAGTGTGACATTATGTAAATATATTCGTTTTTACCAATATTTCGATACTGCTTCATGTTTTCTCACGATATGTGATTTGGCCTTCAAATCTCAGAATTTCGCAAATTTTGCATTTTTAAGCAAGTTTTCAATCAAAAAACCATCGAATTTAGCAATATTTTGACGTTTGTTATCCCCCTTTTCCTTTATGTGATTTAATAAAAATATCATCGAATTAGGCAATATTTTGCCGTTTTCCACGTTTTTGTGAATTTTCAGTTTATTTTTAATAATTCATTATATACACGATAAAAATGATGCAAACACATTATTGATTAGAAAATAACCTTAAATACTTCATTTTCAATCAACTATTTGTTTCTCGTTAAAATACTGAGTAAGATGATGAAAAGGGGAGAAGTTCTGTTTTTATTGCATATATCGACGTTTCAGCCGGATTAGAGCGGTTTTACGTGTACATTTTCCATTGGTAATATAAACGGAAAATCAGGAACATTTTAGTTAATTCTAATGAAAACACATTGATTTCTATCATTTGTATTGGAAACAACATCTTTATATGTCTTTTCTAGGATCTAAATAATACGAAACCTCGATAGATGATTTGAAGTTAAAATCCTCAAATTTGGTAATATAGCGATTTTTTTCACGTTTTTCATGTATTGTGATTGTACGTAAATATATTAGTTTATACCAATATTACGATAATTCTTCATGTTTTCTCACGATATGTGATTTGGCTTTCAAATCTCAGAATTTCGCAAATTTTGCATTTTAAGCAAGTTTTCTTGCATTTTGTTTTGTACTAAAAATCATCGAATTTAGCAATATTTTGACGTTAAATATCCCCTTTTCCTTTTAGTGATTTTAGCAAAATATCATCGAATTAGGCCGAATATTTTGCCGTTTTTCCACGTTTTTGTAAATTTTCAGTTTATTGGTATTAATTCATTAAATATACGATAAAAATTATGCAAACACATAATTGATTAGAAATTAACCTTAAATACTTCATTTTCAATCAACTATTTGTTTCTCGGTAAAATACTGAGTAAGATATTGAAAAGGGGAGAAGTTCTGTTTTTATTGCGTATATCGACGTTTCAGCTGGATTATAGCGGTTTTACGTGTACATCTTCCATTGGTAATATAAACGGAAAATCAGGAACATTTTAGTTCATTCTAATGAAAACACATTGATTTTTATCATTTGTATTGGAAACAACATCTTTATATGTCTTTTCTAGAATCGAAATAATACAAAACCTCGCTTTATGATTTGAAGTATGATTTCCTCAAATTTGGAAAAATAGCGATTTTTCACGTTTTTCAAGTAGTGTGACATTATGTAAATATATTCGTTTTTACCAATATTTCGATACTGCTTCATGTTTTCTCACGATATGTGATTTGGCCTTCAAATCTCAGAATTTCGCAAATTTTGCATTTTTAAGCAAGTTTTCAATCAAAAAACCATCGAATTTAGCAATATTTTGACGTTTGTTATCCCCCTTTTCCTTTATGTGATTTAATAAAAATATCATCGAATTAGGCAATATTTTGCCGTTTTCCACGTTTTTGTGAATTTTCAGTTTATTTTTAATAATTCATTATATACACGATAAAAATGATGCAAACACATTATTGATTAGAAAATAACCTTAAATACTTCATTTTCAATCAACTATTTGTTTCTCGTTAAAATACTGAGTAAGATGATGAAAAGGGGAGAAGTTCTGTTTTTATTGCATATATCGACGTTTCAGCCGGATTAGAGCGGTTTTACGTGTACATTTTCCATTGGTAATATAAACGGAAAATCAGGAACATTTTAGTTAATTCTAATGAAAACACATTGATTTCTATCATTTGTATTGGAAACAACATCTTTATATGTCTTTTCTAGGATCTAAATAATACGAAACCTCGATAGATGATTTGAAGTTAAAATCCTCAAATTTGGTAATATAGCGATTTTTTCACGTTTTTCATGTATTGTGATTGTACGTAAATATATTAGTTTATACCAATATTACGATAATTCTTCATGTTTTCTCACGATATGTGATTTGGCTTTCAAATCTCAGAATTTCGCAAATTTTGCATTTTAAGCAAGTTTTCTTGCATTTTGTTTTGTACTAAAAATCATCGAATTTAGCAATATTTTGACGTTAAATATCCCCTTTTCCTTTTAGTGATTTTAGCAAAATATCATCGAATTAGGCCGAATATTTTGCCGTTTTTCCACGTTTTTGTAAATTTTCAGTTTATTGGTATTAATTCATTAAATATACGATAAAAATTATGCAAACACATAATTGATTAGAAATTAACCTTAAATACTTCATTTTCAATCAACTATTTGTTTCTCGGTAAAATACTGAGTAAGATATTGAAAAGGGGAGAAGTTCTGTTTTTATTGCGTATATCGACGTTTCAGCTGGATTATAGCGGTTTTACGTGTACATCTTCCATTGGTAATATAAACGGAAAATCAGGAACATTTTAGTTCATTCTAATGAAAACACATTGATTTTTATCATTTGTATTGGAAACAACATCTTTATATGTCTTTTCTAGAATCGAAATAATACAAAACCTCGCTTTATGATTTGAAGTATGATTTCCTCAAATTTGGAAAAATAGCGATTTTTCACGTTTTTCAAGTAGTGTGACATTATGTAAATATATTCGTTTTTACCAATATTTCGATACTGCTTCATGTTTTCTCACGATATGTGATTTGGCCTTCAAATCTCAGAATTTCGCAAATTTTGCATTTTTAAGCAAGTTTTCAATCAAAAAACCATCGAATTTAGCAATATTTTGACGTTTGTTATCCCCCTTTTCCTTTATGTGATTTAAAAAATATCATCGAATTAGGCAATATTTTGCCGTTTTCCACGTTTTTGTGAATTTTCAGTTTATTTTTAATAATTCATTATATACACGATAAAAATGATGCAAACACATTATTGATTAGAAAATAACCTTAAATACTTCATTTTCAATCAACTATTTGTTTCTCGTTAAAATACTGAGTAAGATGATGAAAAGGGGAGAAGTTCTGTTTTTATTGCATATATCGACGTTTCAGCCGGATTAGAGCGGTTTTACGTGTACATTTTCCATTGGTAATATAAACGGAAAATCAGGAACATTTTAGTTAATTCTAATGAAAACACATTGATTTCTATCATTTGTATTGGAAACAACATCTTTATATGTCTTTTCTAGGATCTAAATAATACGAAACCTCGATAGATGATTTGAAGTTAAAATCCTCAAATTTGGTAATATAGCGATTTTTTCACGTTTTTCATGTATTGTGATTGTACGTAAATATATTAGTTTACACCAATATTACGATAATTCTTCATGTTTTCTCACGATATGTGATTTGGCTTTCAAATCTCAGAATTTCGCAAATTTTGCATTTTAAGCAAGTTTTCTTGCATTTTGTTTTGTACTAAAAATCATCGAATTTAGCAATATTTTGACGTTAAATATCCCCTTTTCCTTTTAGTGATTTTAGCAAAATATCATCGAATTAGGACGAATATTTTGCCGTTTTTCCACGTTTTTGTAAATTTTCAGTTTATTGGTATTAATTCATTAAATATACGATAAAAATTATGCAAACACATAATTGATTAGAAATTAACCTTAAATACTTCATTTTCAATCAACTATTTGTTTCTCGGTAAAATACTGAGTAAGATATTGAAAAGGGGAGAAGTTCTGTTTTTATTGCGTATATCGACGTTTCAGCTGGATTATAGCGGTTTTACGTGTACATCTTCCATTGGTAATATAAACGGAAAATCAGGAACATTTTAGTTCATTCTAATGAAAACACATTGATTTTTATCATTTGTATTGGAAACAACATCTTTATATGTCTTTTCTAGAATCGAAATAATACAAAACCTCGCTTTATGATTTGAAGTATGATTTCCTCAAATTTGGAAAAATAGCGATTTTTCACGTTTTTCAAGTAGTGTGACATTATGTAAATATATTCGTTTTTACCAATATTTCGATACTGCTTCATGTTTTCTCACGATATGTGATTTGGCCTTCAAATCTCAGAATTTCGCAAATTTTGCATTTTTAAGCAGTTTTCAATCAAAAAACCATCGAATTTAGCAATATTTTGACGTTTGTTATCCCCCTTTTCCTTTATGTGATTTAATAAAAATATCATCGAATTAGGCAATATTTTGCCGTTTTCCACGTTTTTGTGAATTTTCAGTTTATTTTTAATAATTCATTATATACACGATAAAAATGATGCAAACACATTATTGATTAGAAAATAACCTTAAATACTTCATTTTCAATCAACTATTTGTTTCTCGTTAAAATACTGAGTAAGATGATGAAAAGGGGAGAAGTTCTGTTTTTATTGCATATATCGACGTTTCAGCCGGATTAGAGCGGTTTTACGTGTACATTTTCCATTGGTAATATAAACGGAAAATCAGGAACATTTTAGTTAATTCTAATGAAAACACATTGATTTCTATCATTTGTATTGGAAACAACATCTTTATATGTCTTTTCTAGGATCTAAATAATACGAAACCTCGATAGATGATTTGAAGTTAAAATCCTCAAATTTGGTAATATAGCGATTTTTTCACGTTTTTCATGTATTGTGATTGTACGTAAATATATTAGTTTACACCAATATTACGATAATTCTTCATGTTTTCTCACGATATGTGATTTGGCTTTCAAATCTCAGAATTTCGCAAATTTTGCATTTTAAGCAAGTTTTCTTGCATTTTGTTTTGTACTAAAAATCATCGAATTTAGCAATATTTTGACGTTAAATATCCCCTTTTCCTTTTAGTGATTTTAGCAAAATATCATCGAATTAGGCCGAATATTTTGCCGTTTTTCCACGTTTTTGTAAATTTTCAGTTTATTGGTATTAATTCATTAAATATACGATAAAAATTATGCAAACACATAATTGATTAGAAATTAACCTTAAATACTTCATTTTCAATCAACTATTTGTTTCTCGGTAAAATACTGAGTAAGATATTGAAAAGGGGAGAAGTTCTGTTTTTATTGCGTATATCGACGTTTCAGCTGGATTATAGCGGTTTTACGTGTACATCTTCCATTGGTAATATAAACGGAAAATCAGGAACATTTTAGTTCATTCTAATGAAAACACATTGATTTTTATCATTTGTATTGGAAACAACATCTTTATATGTCTTTTCTAGAATCGAAATAATACAAAACCTCGCTTTATGATTTGAAGTATGATTTCCTCAAATTTGGAAAAATAGCGATTTTTCACGTTTTTCAAGTAGTGTGACATTATGTAAATATATTCGTTTTTACCAATATTTCGATACTGCTTCATGTTTTCTCACGATATGTGATTTGGCCTTCAAATCTCAGAATTTCGCAAATTTTGCATTTTTAAGCAAGTTTTCAATCAAAAAACCATCGAATTTAGCAATATTTTGACGTTTGTTATCCCCTTTTCCTTTATGTGATTTAATAAAAATATCATCGAATTAGGCAATATTTTGCCGTTTTCCACGTTTTTGTGAATTTTCAGTTTATTTTTAATAATTCATTATATACACGATAAAAATGATGCAAACACATTATTGATTAGAAAATAACCTTAAATACTTCATTTTCAATCAACTATTTGTTTCTCGTTAAAATACTGAGTAAGATGATGAAAAGGGGAGAAGTTCTGTTTTTATTGCATATATCGACGTTTCAGCCGGATTAGAGCGGTTTTACGTGTACATTTCCATTGGTAATATAAACGGAAAATCAGGAACATTTTAGTTAATTCTAATGAAAACACATTGATTTCTATCATTTGTATTGGAAACAACATCTTTATATGTCTTTTCTAGGATCTAAATAATACGAAACCTCGATAGATGATTTGAAGTTAAAATCCTCAAATTTGGTAATATAGCGATTTTTTTCACGTTTTTCATGTATTGTGATTGTACGTAAATATATTAGTTTATACCAATATTACGATAATTCTTCATGTTTTCTCACGATATGTGATTTGGCTTTCAAATCTCAGAATTTCGCAAATTTTGCATTTTAAGCAAGTTTTCTTGCATTTTGTTTTGTACTAAAAATCATCGAATTTAGCAATATTTTGACGTTAAATATCCCCTTTTCCTTTTAGTGATTTTAGCAAAATAGCATCGAATTAGGACGAATATTTTGCCGTTTTTCCACGTTTTTGTAAATTTTCAGTTTATTGGTATTAATTCATTAAATATACGATAAAAATTATGCAAACACATAATTGATTAGAAATTAACCTTAAATACTTCATTTTCAATCAACTATTTGTTTCTCGGTAAAATACTGAGTAAGATATTGAAAAGGGGAGAAGTTCTGTTTTTATTGCGTATATCGACGTTTCAGCTGGATTATAGCGGTTTTACGTGTACATCTTCCATTGGTAATATAAACGGAAAATCAGGAACATTTTAGTTCATTCTAATGAAAACACATTGATTTTTATCATTTGTATTGGAAACAACATCTTTATATGTCTTTTCTAGAATCGAAATAATACAAAACCTCGCTTTATGATTTGAAGTATGATTTCCTCAAATTTGGAAAAATAGCGATTTTTCACGTTTTTCAAGTAGTGTGACATTATGTAAATATATTCGTTTTTACCAATATTTCGATACTGCTTCATGTTTTCTCACGATATGTGATTTGGCCTTCAAATCTCAGAATTTCGCAAATTTTGCATTTTTAAGCAAGTTTTCAATCAAAAAACATCGAATTTAGCAATATTTTGACGTTTGTTATCCCCCTTTTCCTTTATGTGATTTAATAAAAATATCATCGAATTAGGCAATATTTTGCCGTTTTCCACGTTTTTGTGAATTTTCAGTTTATTTTTAATAATTCATTATATACACGATAAAAATGATGCAAACACATTATTGATTAGAAAATAACCTTAAATACTTCATTTTCAATCAACTATTTGTTTCTCGTTAAAATACTGAGTAAGATGATGAAAAGGGGAGAAGTTCTGTTTTTATTGCATATATCGACGTTTCAGCCGGATTAGAGCGGTTTTACGTGTACATTTTCCATTGGTAATATAAACGGAAAATCAGGAACATTTTAGTTAATTCTAATGAAAACACATTGATTTCTATCATTTGTATTGGAAACAACATCTTTATATGTCTTTTCTAGGATCTAAATAATACGAAACCTCGATAGATGATTTGAAGTTAAAATCCTCAAATTTGGTAATATAGCGATTTTTTTCACGTTTTTCATGTATTGTGATTGTACGTAAATATATTAGTTTACACCAATATTACGATAATTCTTCATGTTTTCTCACGATATGTGATTTGGCTTTCAAATCTCAGAATTTCGCAAATTTTGCATTTTAAGCAAGTTTTCTTGCATTTTGTTTTGTACTAAAAATCATCGAATTTAGCAATATTTTGACGTTAAATATCCCCTTTTCCTTTTAGTGATTTTAGCAAAATAGCATCGAATTAGGACGAATATTTTGCCGTTTTTCCACGTTTTTGTAAATTTTCAGTTTATTGGTATTAATTCATTAAATATACGATAAAAATTATGCAAACACATAATTGATTAGAAATTAACCTTAAATACTTCATTTTCAATCAACTATTTGTTTCTCGGTAAAATACTGAGTAAGATATTGAAAAGGGGAGAAGTTCTGTTTTTATTGCGTATATCGACGTTTCAGCTGGATTATAGCGGTTTTACGTGTACATCTTCCATTGGTAATATAAACGGAAAATCAGGAACATTTTAGTTCATTCTAATGAAAACACATTGATTTTTATCATTTGTATTGGAAACAACATCTTTATATGTCTTTTCTAGAATCGAAATAATACAAAACCTCGCTTTATGATTTGAAGTATGATTTCCTCAAATTTGGAAAAATAGCGATTTTTCACGTTTTTCAGTAGTGTGACATTATGTAAATATATTCGTTTTTACCAATATTTCGATACTGCTTCATGTTTTCTCACGATATGTGATTTGGCCTTCAAATCTCAGAATTTCGCAAATTTTGCATTTTTAAGCAAGTTTTCAATCAAAAAACCATCGAATTTAGCAATATTTTGACGTTTGTTATCCCCCTTTTCCTTTATGTGATTTAATAAAAATATCATCGAATTAGGCAATATTTTGCCGTTTTCCACGTTTTTGTGAATTTTCAGTTTATTTTTAATAATTCATTATATACACGATAAAAATGATGCAAACACATTATTGATTAGAAAATAACCTTAAATACTTCATTTTCAATCAACTATTTGTTTCTCGTTAAAATACTGAGTAAGATGATGAAAAGGGGAGAAGTTCTGTTTTTATTGCATATATCGACGTTTCAGCCGGATTAGAGCGGTTTTACGTGTACATTTTCCATTGGTAATATAAACGGAAAATCAGGAACATTTTAGTTAATTCTAATGAAAACACATTGATTTCTATCATTTGTATTGGAAACAACATCTTTATATGTCTTTTCTAGGATCTAAATAATACGAAACCTCGATAGATGATTTGAAGTTAAAATCCTCAAATTTGGTAATATAGCGATTTTTTTCACGTTTTTCATGTATTGTGATTGTACGTAAATATATTAGTTTATACCAATATTACGATAATTCTTCATGTTTTCTCACGATATGTGATTTGGCTTTCAAATCTCAGAATTTCGCAAATTTTGCATTTTAAGCAAGTTTTCTTGCATTTTGTTTTGTACTAAAAATCATCGAATTTAGCAATATTTTGACGTTAAATATCCCCTTTTCCTTTTAGTGATTTTAGCAAAATAGCATCGAATTAGGACGAATATTTTGCCGTTTTTCCACGTTTTTGTAAATTTTCAGTTTATTGGTATTAATTCATTAAATATACGATAAAAATTATGCAAACACATAATTGATTAGAAATTAACCTTAAATACTTCATTTTCAATCAACTATTTGTTTCTCGGTAAAATACTGAGTAAGATATTGAAAAGGGGAGAAGTTCTGTTTTTATTGCGTATATCGACGTTTCAGCTGGATTATAGCGGTTTTACGTGTACATCTTCCATTGGTAATATAAACGGAAAATCAGGAACATTTTAGTTCATTCTAATGAAAACACATTGATTTTTATCATTTGTATTGGAAACAACATCTTTATATGTCTTTTCTAGAATCGAAATAATACAAAACCTCGCTTTATGATTTGAAGTATGATTTCCTCAAATTTGGAAAAATAGCGATTTTTCACGTTTTTCAAGTAGTGTGACATTATGTAAATATATTCGTTTTTACCAATATTTCGATACTGCTTCATGTTTTCTCACGATATGTGATTTGGCCTTCAAATCTCAGAATTTCGCAAATTTTGCATTTTTAAGCAAGTTTTCAATCAAAAAACCATCGAATTTAGCAATATTTTGACGTTTGTTATCCCCCTTTTCCTTTATGTGATTTAATAAAAATATCATCGAATTAGGCAATATTTTGCCGTTTTCCACGTTTTTGTGAATTTTCAGTTTATTTTTAATAATTCATTATATACACGATAAAAATGATGCAAACACATTATTGATTAGAAAATAACCTTAAATACTTCATTTTCAATCAACTATTTGTTTCTCGTTAAAATACTGAGTAAGATGATGAAAAGGGGAGAAGTTCTGTTTTTATTGCATATATCGACGTTTCAGCCGGATTAGAGCGGTTTTACGTGTACATTTTCCATTGGTAATATAAACGGAAAATCAGGAACATTTTAGTTAATTCTAATGAAAACACATTGATTTCTATCATTTGTATTGGAAACAACATCTTTATATGTCTTTTCTAGGATCTAAATAATACGAAACCTCGATAGATGATTTGAAGTTAAAATCCTCAAATTTGGTAATATAGCGATTTTTTTCACGTTTTTCATGTATTGTGATTGTACGTAAATATATTAGTTTAACCAATATTACGATAATTCTTCATGTTTTCTCACGATATGTGATTTGGCTTTCAAATCTCAGAATTTCGCAAATTTTGCATTTTAAGCAAGTTTTCTTGCATTTTGTTTTGTACTAAAAATCATCGAATTTAGCAATATTTTGACGTTAAATATCCCCTTTTCCTTTTAGTGATTTTAGCAAAATATCATCGAATTAGGACGAATATTTTGCCGTTTTTCCACGTTTTTGTAAATTTTCAGTTTATTGGTATTAATTCATTAAATATACGATAAAAATTATGCAAACACATAATTGATTAGAAATTAACCTTAAATACTTCATTTTCAATCAACTATTTGTTTCTCGGTAAAATACTGAGTAAGATATTGAAAAGGGGAGAAGTTCTGTTTTTATTGCGTATATCGACGTTTCAGCTGGATTATAGCGGTTTTACGTGTACATCTTCCATTGGTAATATAAACGGAAAATCAGGAACATTTTAGTTCATTCTAATGAAAACACATTGATTTTTATCATTTGTATTGGAAACAACATCTTTATATGTCTTTTCTAGAATCGAAATAATACAAAACCTCGCTTTATGATTTGAAGTATGATTTCCTCAAATTTGGAAAAATAGCGATTTTTCACGTTTTTCAAGTAGTGTGACATTATGTAAATATATTCGTTTTTACCAATATTTCGATACTGCTTCATGTTTTCTCACGATATGTGATTTGGCCTTCAAATCTCAGAATTTCGCAAATTTTGCATTTTTAAGCAAGTTTTCAATCAAAAAACCATCGAATTTAGCAATATTTTGACGTTTGTTATCCCCCTTTTCCTTTATGTGATTTAATAAAAATATCATCGAATTAGGCAATATTTTGCCGTTTTCCACGTTTTTGTGAATTTTCAGTTTATTTTTAATAATTCATTATATACACGATAAAAATGATGCAAACACATTATTGATTAGAAAATAACCTTAAATACTTCATTTTCAATCAACTATTTGTTTCTCGTTAAAATACTGAGTAAGATGAAAAGGGGAGAAGTTCTGTTTTTATTGCATATATCGACGTTTCAGCCGGATTAGAGCGGTTTTACGTGTACATTTCCATTGGTAATATAAACGGAAAATCAGGAACATTTTAGTTAATTCTAATGAAAACACATTGATTTCTATCATTTGTATTGGAAACAACATCTTTATATGTCTTTTCTAGGATCTAAATAATACGAAACCTCGATAGATGATTTGAAGTTAAAATCCTCAAATTTGGTAATATAGCGATTTTTTCACGTTTTTCATGTATTGTGATTGTACGTAAATATATTAGTTTATACCAATATTACGATAATTCTTCATGTTTTCTCACGATATGTGATTTGGCTTTCAAATCTCAGAATTTCGCAAATTTTGCATTTTAAGCAAGTTTTCTTGCATTTTGTTTTGTACTAAAAATCATCGAATTTAGCAATATTTTGACGTTAAATATCCCCTTTTCCTTTTAGTGATTTTAGCAAAATAGCATCGAATTAGGCCGAATATTTTGCCGTTTTTCCACGTTTTTGTAAATTTTCAGTTTATTGGTATTAATTCATTAAATATACGATAAAAATTATGCAAACACATAATTGATTAGAAATTAACCTTAAATACTTCATTTTCAATCAACTATTTGTTTCTCGGTAAAATACTGAGTAAGATATTGAAAAGGGGAGAAGTTCTGTTTTTATTGCGTATATCGACGTTTCAGCTGGATTATAGCGGTTTTACGTGTACATCTTCCATTGGTAATATAAACGGAAAATCAGGAACATTTTAGTTCATTCTAATGAAAACACATTGATTTTTATCATTTGTATTGGAAACAACATCTTTATATGTCTTTTCTAGAATCGAATAATAAAACCTCGCTTTATGATTTGAAGTATGATTTCCTCAAATTTGGAAAAATAGCGATTTTTCACGTTTTTCAAGTAGTGTGACATTATGTAAATATATTCGTTTTTACCAATATTTCGATACTGCTTCATGTTTTCTCACGATATGTGATTTGGCCTTCAAATCTCAGAATTTCGCAAATTTTGCATTTTTAAGCAAGTTTTCAATCAAAAAACCATCGAATTTAGCAATATTTTGACGTTTGTTATCCCCCTTTTCCTTTATGTGATTTAATAAAAATATCATCGAATTAGGCAATATTTTGCCGTTTTCCACGTTTTTGTGAATTTTCAGTTTATTTTTAATAATTCATTATATACACGATAAAAATGATGCAAACACATTATTGATTAGAAAATAACCTTAAATACTTCATTTTCAATCAACTATTTGTTTCTCGTTAAAATACTGAGTAAGATGATGAAAAGGGGAGAAGTTCTGTTTTTATTGCATATATCGACGTTTCAGCCGGATTAGAGCGGTTTTACGTGTACATTTTCCATTGGTAATATAAACGGAAAATCAGGAACATTTTAGTTAATTCTAATGAAAACACATTGATTTCTATCATTTGTATTGGAAACAACATCTTTATATGTCTTTTCTAGGATCTAAATAATACGAAACCTCGATAGATGATTTGAAGTTAAAATCCTCAAATTTGGTAATATAGCGATTTTTTTCACGTTTTTCATGTATTGTGATTGTACGTAAATATATTAGTTTAACCAATATTACGATAATTCTTCATGTTTTCTCACGATATGTGATTTGGCTTTCAAATCTCAGAATTTCGCAAATTTTGCATTTTAAGCAAGTTTTCTTGCATTTTGTTTTGTACTAAAAATCATCGAATTTAGCAATATTTTGACGTTAAATATCCCCTTTTCCTTTTAGTGATTTTAGCAAAATATCATCGAATTAGGACGAATATTTTGCCGTTTTTCCACGTTTTTGTAAATTTTCAGTTTATTGGTATTAATTCATTAAATATACGATAAAAATTATGCAAACACATAATTGATTAGAAATTAACCTTAAATACTTCATTTTCAATCAACTATTTGTTTCTCGGTAAAATACTGAGTAAGATATTGAAAAGGGGAGAAGTTCTGTTTTTATTGCGTATATCGACGTTTCAGCTGGATTATAGCGGTTTTACGTGTACATCTTCCATTGGTAATATAAACGGAAAATCAGGAACATTTTAGTTCATTCTAATGAAAACACATTGATTTTTATCATTTGTATTGGAAACAACATCTTTATATGTCTTTTCTAGAATCGAATAATACAAAACCTCGCTTTATGATTTGAAGTATGATTTCCTCAAATTTGGAAAAATAGCGATTTTTCACGTTTTTCAGTAGTGTGACATTATGTAAATATATTCGTTTTTACCAATATTTCGATACTGCTTCATGTTTTCTCACGATATGTGATTTGGCCTTCAAATCTCAGAATTTCGCAAATTTTGCATTTTTAAGCAAGTTTTCAATCAAAAAACCATCGAATTTAGCAATATTTTGACGTTTGTTATCCCCCTTTTCCTTTATGTGATTTAATAAAATATCATCGAATTAGGCAATATTTTGCCGTTTTCCACGTTTTTGTGAATTTTCAGTTTATTTTTAATAATTCATTATATACACGATAAAAATGATGCAAACACATTATTGATTAGAAAATAACCTTAAATACTTCATTTTCAATCAACTATTTGTTTCTCGTTAAAATACTGAGTAAGATGATGAAAAGGGGAGAAGTTCTGTTTTTATTGCATATATCGACGTTTCAGCCGGATTAGAGCGGTTTTACGTGTACATTTCCATTGGTAATATAAACGGAAAATCAGGAACATTTTAGTTAATTCTAATGAAAACACATTGATTTCTATCATTTGTATTGGAAACAACATCTTTATATGTCTTTTCTAGGATCTAAATAATACGAAACCTCGATAGATGATTTGAAGTTAAAATCCTCAAATTTGGTAATATAGCGATTTTTTTCACGTTTTTCATGTATTGTGATTGTACGTAAATATATTAGTTTATACCAATATTACGATAATTCTTCATGTTTTCTCACGATATGTGATTTGGCTTTCAAATCTCAGAATTTCGCAAATTTTGCATTTTAAGCAAGTTTTCTTGCATTTTGTTTTGTACTAAAAATCATCGAATTTAGCAATATTTTGACGTTAAATATCCCCTTTTCCTTTTAGTGATTTTAGCAAAATATCATCGAATTAGGACGAATATTTTGCCGTTTTTCCACGTTTTTGTAAATTTTCAGTTTATTGGTATTAATTCATTAAATATACGATAAAAATTATGCAAACACATAATTGATTAGAAATTAACCTTAAATACTTCATTTTCAATCAACTATTTGTTTCTCGGTAAAATACTGAGTAAGATATTGAAAAGGGGAGAGAAGTTCTGTTTTTATTGCGTATATCGACGTTTCAGCTGGATTATAGCGGTTTTACGTGTACATCTTCCATTGGTAATATAAACGGAAAATCAGGAACATTTTAGTTCATTCTAATGAAAACACATTGATTTTTATCATTTGTATTGGAAACAACATCTTTATATGTCTTTTCTAGAATCGAAATAATACAAAACCTCGCTTTATGATTTGAAGTATGATTTCCTCAAATTTGGAAAAATAGCGATTTTTCACGTTTTTCAAGTAGTGTGACATTATGTAAATATATTCGTTTTTACCAATATTTCGATACTGCTTCATGTTTTCTCACGATATGTGATTTGGCCTTCAAATCTCAGAATTTCGCAAATTTTGCATTTTTAAGCAAGTTTTCAATCAAAAAACCATCGAATTTAGCAATATTTTGACGTTTGTTATCCCCCTTTTCCTTTATGTGATTTAATAAAAATATCATCGAATTAGGCAATATTTTGCCGTTTTCCACGTTTTTGTGAATTTTCAGTTTATTTTTAATAATTCATTATATACACGATAAAAATGATGCAAACACATTATTGATTAGAAAATAACCTTAAATACTTCATTTTCAATCAACTATTTGTTTCTCGTTAAAATACTGAGTAAGATGATGAAAAGGGGAGAAGTTCTGTTTTTATTGCATATATCGACGTTTCAGCCGGATTAGAGCGGTTTTACGTGTACATTTTCCATTGGTAATATAAACGGAAAATCAGGAACATTTTAGTTAATTCTAATGAAAACACATTGATTTCTATCATTTGTATTGGAAACAACATCTTTATATGTCTTTTCTAGGATCTAAATAATACGAAACCTCGATAGATGATTTGAAGTTAAAATCCTCAAATTTGGTAATATAGCGATTTTTTCACGTTTTTCAT
>NW_027191021.1:0-19726 GCF_040958095.1 Procambarus clarkii
TATGTCTTGTGTTGACACTTTTAATACTACTATTAATATCCCCCTATGTTTTGCGGTAATAGGGTCCACAAATCGACAGTCCTGTTACCGAATCTGTATTTACCCAGAACATTCCCATATCTATAGTTATCCAGTTTATATTCATTGTTTTGAGTTTTATTATGCGTTGATACTTTTAATACCCTATTAATATCCCTTTTTGTTCATATGAACATTCCTATGTTCATACGAATGTCCATTCATATGAACATAGGAATGAAGGTAAAAGCAGATGGCATCGCATCGCCGTCGAAGAAGTTCCTATTTATATCCACCCAACCCCATTCACATATATATAAAAACCTACGCTTGAAACAATCAAGAGATCCTTCAACTGTTATGCTATGCGGTAATTTGCCCTTCGAATTGTGTACACTGTTACCAAACCAACATTTACCCAGGCCATTTCTAAATTTAAATTTTCAAATTTATACCCATTTGTTCATGTTTTGCCTTGTGTTGATCGAATTGTGACTGGTCCAAGACGGACCGGAACTTCGTCGTTCCATCACTTTCTAGTGTGAGGTTCAGTCAACATATTTCAACCAAGTTTTTGTTACTCCTCGTCTGTGTGTGTTGAGACTTTTAATACCCTATTAATAACCCTTTGCTATGTCCATTAGCCCACTTGTACATCCCTATCATGTCAACCCTAATTCTTCGCCTTTCCATATAATGTAATTTAAGCTTCGTCAATCTTTTTTACTATGCCAGATTTCTAATTTGCGAGAATACCTTCGTCATCCTACGCTGGACACGTTCTAGTAAATTAATATCCATTCCATAGTATGTTGATACGATCTGAACTGCATAATCTACAGGGGCCTAACAGTAGTAATATATAGCTGAAGAACAACACCAGGTTTCTTATTACTAAGGCTACGATTAATTAATCCTAGTGTCCTATTTGACTTTTACTAATATTTTTGTTTTGATTTTTTGGTTTTAAATTCTTGCTAATTATATCTCTTATATCCCCCTGATCCCTTTCGCAACCCGCCTGCGCAATCGCAACGAATACCAGAAAATTTATTAATTGTATACAATTGGGACAAAAACAGTGCAGGATAATGTAAATGGAGCAAGGTATGGCTGCAAAATATAGCACTAGGTGATTTATTACTGACTGTCCGAGAAACAAATCCCATTGTCATATTTGCATTAATTTGCATAGCCATTTGCAGACTTGGCTACAGGTGATGCTGGGAGGTATGGACCCAATAGTTTATGATGTCATTAATTTTGTTTCATAAATGTCATGAAAGTTAATGAACTATCGAACAAAGGCTCCGCTCTTACATTAGTTTAAGAACATAAGAATGAAGGTAAATGTTGAAGGCCTATTGGCCAATACAACTCAGGATCCTTTTTATAACAAACCTTCAGGTCAGCAGGAGGAAGAAGCTAAGGGGAGAACTTACCGTTAAATATTCTTCCATATATTCTAACCTGTTTATCGTTAACTCCTGCTCCACCCGTTTCTTGAGGTTCTTCAACATAACATATCGATGCAAGGACGTATTTGTGCGCCTGAGTTTGGAAATTTTGGCGGTGGAGAGCTTCAGAATTGTATTTTGCTCTCTCATCTGAATCTTGCGGGGTGAGAAGTAACTCTTCTCAAATGGATTAGTCTTTGCCATGGTTACAACAACGGACGAGCGTAAACAACAGCACGACCAGGAAAGAAACTGGGGAAGCAAGTGAGGGTCTGAGTAGGTTCGGCGCCTTATGAGCTAAATCATATCAGGTGAAGTCTGGTGACATGGAGTTTTTGCCTAGTATCTGAAATAAATGGATATATCACTGAGCCACTACAGCACGCAATAGCCCGTACTATGATAAATTTTGTTATAGTAGTCGATTGTGAGACAACATCAACATGCTATTGATGGAAAATATCTCAACACAAACAAACCACTCACATCTTCACAAATGGATCATTAGAGCAAGAATGAGATTCTGTTGGTGCAACAGTTATGAGCATAGGAAGGTGACTGCAGAAGGCCTATTGGCCCATACAAGGCAACTGCTATTTATAACCACCCAATCCACTCATATACATGTCCATCCCACTCTTGAAACAATTGAAGGACCCACCTCCACCACAGTAGGCGGTAATTGGTTCTACAAATCAACAACTCTGTTACCGAACCAGTATTTACCCATGTCTATTATAAATCTAATCTTATCCAATTTATACTCATTGTTTCGTGTTATGTCTTGTGTTGACACTTTTAATACTACTATTAATATCCCCCTATGTTTTGCGGTAATAGGGTCCACAAATCGACAGTCCTGTTACCGAATCTGTATTTACCCAGAACATTCCCATATCTATAGTTATCCAGTTTATATTCATTGTTTTGAGTTTTATTATGCGTTGATACTTTTAATACCCTATTAATATCCCTTTTTGTTCATATGAACATTCCTATGTTCATACGAATGTCCATTCATATGAACATAGGAATGAAGGTAAAAGCAGATGGCATCGCCGTCGAAGAAGTTCCTATTTATATCCACCCAACCCCATTCACATATATATAAAAACCCTACGCTTGAAACATTCAAGAGATCCTTCAACTGTTATGCTATGCGGTAATTTGCCCTTCGAATTGTGTACACTGTTACCAAACCACATTTACCCAGGCCATTTCTAAATATAATTTTTTCAAATTTATACCTATTTGTTCATGTTTTGCCTTGTGTTGATCCAATTGTGACTGGTCCAAGACGGACCGGAACTTCGTCGTTCATCACTTTCTAGTGTGAGGTTCAGTCAACATTTTACACCAAGTTTTGTTACTCCTCGTCTGTGAGTGTTGAGACTTTTAATACCCTATTAATAACCCTTTTGCTATGTCCATTAGCCCACTTGTACATCCCTATCATGTCAACCCTAATTCTTCGCCTTTCCATATAATGTAATTTAAGCTTCGTCAATCTTTTTTACTATGCCAGATTTCTAATTTGCGAGAATACCTTCGTCATCCTACGCTGGACACGTTCTAGTAAATTAATATCCATTCCATTGTATGTTGATACGATCTGAACTGCATAATCTACAGGGGGCCTAACAGTAGTAATATATAGCTGAAGAACAACACCAGGTTTCTTATTACTAAGGCTACGATTAATTAATCCTAGTGTCCTATTTGACTTTCTACTAATATTTTTGTTTTGATTTTTTTGGTTTTAAATTCTTGCTAATTATATCTCTATATCCCCCTGATCCCTTTCGCACCCGCCTCCGCAATCGCAACGAATACCAGAAAATTTATTAATTGTATACCATTGGGACAAAAACAGTGCAGGATAATGTAAATGGAGCAAGGTATGGCTGCAAAATATAGCACTAGGTGGATTTATTACTGACTGTCCGAGAAACAAATCCCATTGTCATATTTGCATTAATTTGCAATAGCCATTTGCAGACTTGGCTACAGGTGATGCTGGGAGGTAATGGACCCAATAGTTTATGAATGTCATTAATTTGTTTCATAAATGTCATGAAAGTTAATGAACTATCGAACAAAGGTCTCGCTCTTACATTAGTTAAGAACATAAGAATGACGGTAATGTTGAAGGCCTTTGGCCATACAACTCAGATCCTTTTTATAACAAACCTTCATGTCAGCAGGAGGAAGAAGCTAAGGGGAGAACTTACCGTTAAATAATTCTTCCATATATTCTAACCTGTTTATCGTTAAACTCCTGCTCCACCCGTTTCTTGAGGTTCTTCACATAACATATCGATGCAAGGACGTATTTGTGCGCCTGAGTTTGGAAATTTTGGCGGTGGAGAGCTCAGAATTGTATTTTGCTCTCTCATCTGAATCTTGCGGGTGAGAAGTAACTCTTCTCAAATGGATTAGTCTTTGCCATGGTTACAACAACGGACGAGCGTAAACAAACAGCACGACCAGAAAGAACTGGGAAGCAAGTGAGGGTCTGTAGTAGGTTCGGCGCCTTATGAGCTAAATCATATCAGGTGAAGTCTGGTGACATGGAGTTTTTGCCTAGTATCTGAAATAAATGGATATATCACTGAGCCACTACAGCACGCAATAGCCCGTACTATGATAAATTTTGTTATAGTAGTCGATTGTGAGACAACATCAACATGCTATTGATGGAAAATATCTCAACACAAACAACCACTCACATCTTCACAAATGGATCATTAGAGCAAGAATGAGATTCTGTTGGTGCAACAGTTAAGAACATAAGAAGGTGACTGCAGAAGGCCTATTGGCCCATACAAGGCAACTGCTATTTATAACCACCCAATCCCACTCATATACATGTCCATCCCACTCTTGAAACAATTGAAGGACCCCACCTCCACCACAGTAGGCGGTAATTGGTTCTACAAATCAACAACTCTGTTACCGAACCAGTATTTACCCATGTCTATTATAAATCTAATCTTATCCAATTTATACTCATTGTTTCGTGTTATGTCTTGTGTTGACACTTAATACCTACTATTAATATCCCCCTATGTTTTGCGGTAATAGGGTCCACAATCGACAGTCCTGTTACCGAATCTGTATTTACCCAGAACATTCCCATATCTATAGTTATCCAGTTTATATTCATTGTTTTGAGTTTTTATTATGCGTTGATACTTTTAATACCCTATTAATATCCCTTTTTGTTCATTTGAACATTCTATGTTCATACGAATGTCCATTCATATGAACATAGGAATGAAGGTAAAAGCAGATGGCCTATTAGCAGATGGCATCGCCGTCGAAGAAGTTCCTATTTATATCCACCCAACCCCATTCACATATATATAAAAACCCTACGCTTGAAACATTCAAGAGATCCTTCAACTGTTATGCTATGCGGTAATTTGCCCTTCGAATTGTGTACACTGTTACCAAACCAGCATTACCCAGGCCATTTCTAAATATAAATTTTTCAAATTTATACCTATTTGTTCATGTTTTGCCTTGTGTTGATCGAATTGTGACTGTCAAGACGGACCGGAACTTCGTCGTTCCATCACTTTCTAGTGTGAGGTTCAGTCAACATTTACACCAAGTTTTTGTTACTCCTCGTCTGTGAGTGTTGAGACTTTTAATACCCTATTAATAACCCTTTTGCTATGTCCATTAGCCCACTTGTACATCCCTATCATGTCAACCCAAATTCCTCGCCTTTCCATATAATGTAATTTAAGCTTTCGTCAATTTTTTTACTATGCCAGATTTCTAATTTGCGAGAATACCTTCGTCATCCTACGCTGGACACGTTCTAGTAAATTAATATCCATTCCATTGTATGTTGGATACGATCTGAACTGCATAATCTACAGGGGCCTAACAGTAGTAATATATAGCTGAAGAACAACACCAGGTTTCTTATTACTAAGGCTACGATTAATTAATCCTAGTGTCCTATTTGACTTTCTACTAATATTTTTGTTTTGATTTTTTGGGTTTTAAATTCTTGCTAATTATATCTCTTATATCCCCCTGATCCCTTTCGCAACCCGCCTCCGCAATCGCAAAGAATACCAGAAAATTTATTAATTGTATACCATTGGGACAAAAACAGTGCAGGATAATGTAAATGGAGCAAGGTATGGCTGCAAAATATAGCACTAGGTGATTTATTACTGACTGTCCGAGAAACAAAATCCCATTGTCATATTTGCATTAATTTGGCAATAGCCATTTGCAGACTTGGCTACAGGTGATGCTGGGAGGTAATGGACCCAATAGTTTATGAATGTCATTAATTTTGTTTCATAAATGTCATGAAAGTTAATGAAACTATCGAACAAAGGCTCCGCTCTTACATTAGTTAGAACATAAGAATGAAGGTAAATGTTGAAGGCCTATTGGCCAATACAACTCAGATCCTTTTTATAACAAACCTTCAGGTCAGCAGGCAGAAGAAGCTAAGGGGAGAACTTACCGTTAAATAATTCTTCCATATATTCTAACCTGTTTATCGTGTTAACTCCTGCTACCACCCGTTTCTTGAGGTTCTTCAACATAACATATCGATGCAAGTGACGTATTTGTGCGCCTGAGTTTGGAAATTTTGGCGGTGGAGAGCTTCAGAATTGTATTTTGCTCTCTCATCTGAATCTTGCGGGGTGAGAAGTAACTCTTCTCAAATGGATTAGTCTTTGCCATGGTGACAACAACGGACGAGCGTAAACAAACAGCACGACCAGGAAAGAACTGGGAAGCAAGTGAGGGTCTGGATAGGTTCGGCGCCTTATGAGCTAATCATAATCAGGTGAAGTCTGGTGACATGGAGTTTTTGCCTAGTATCTGAAAATAAATGGATAATCACTGAGCCACTACAGCACGCAATAGCCCGTACTATGATAAATTTGTTATAGTAGTCGATTGTGAGACAACATCAACATGCTATTGATGGAAAATATCTCAACACAAACAACCACTCACATCTTCACAAATGGATCATTAGAGCAAGAATGAGATTCTGTTGGTGCAACAGTTATGAGCATAGGAAGGTGACTGCAGAAGGCCTATTGGCCCATACAAGGCAACTGCTATTTATAACCACCCAATCCCACTCATATACATGTCCATCCCACTCTTGAAACAATTGAAGGACCCCACCTCCACCACAGTAGGCGGTAATTGGTTCTACAAATCAACAACTCTGTTACCGAAACCAGTATTTACCCATGTCTATTATAAATCTAATCTTATCCAATTTATACTCATTGTTTCGTGTTATGTCTTGTGTTGACACTTAATACTACTATTAATATCCCCCTATGTTTTGGCGGTAATAGGGTCCACAAATCGACAGTCCTGTTATCCGAATCTGTATTTACCCAGAACATTCCCATATCTATAGTTTATCCAGTTTATATTCATTGTTTGAGTTTTATTATGCGTTGATACTTTTAATACCCTATTAATATCCCTTTTTGTTCATTTGAACATTCCTATGTTCATACGAATGTCCATTCATATGAACATAGGAATGAAGGTAAAAGCAGATGGCATCGCCGTCGAAGAAGTTCCTATTTATATCCACCCAACCCCATTCACATATATATAAAAACCCTACGCTTGAAACATTCAAGAGATCCTTCAACTGTTATGCTATGCGGTAATTTGCCCTTCGAATTGTGTACACTGTTACCAAACCAACATTTACCCAGGCCATTTCTAAATATAATTTTTTCAAATTTATACCTATTTGTTCATGTTTTGCCTTGTGTTGATCCAATTGTGACTGGTCCAAGACGGACCGGAACTTCGTCGTTCCATCACTTTCTAGTGTGAGGTTCAGTCAACATTTTACACCAAGTTTTTGTTACTCCTCGTCTGTGAGTGTTGAGACTTTTAATACCCTATTAATAACCCTTTTGCTATGTCCATTAGCCCACTTGTACATCCCTATCATGTCAACCCTAATTCTTCGCCTTTCCATATAATGTAATTTAAGCTTCGTCAATCTTTTTACTATGCCAGATTTCTAATTTGCGAGAATACCTTCGTCATCCTACGCTGGACACGTTCTAGTAATTAATATCCATTCCATTGTATGTTGATACGATCTGAACTGCATAATCTACAGGGGGCCTAACAGTAGTAATATATAGCTGAAGAACAACACCAGGTTTCTTATTACTAAGGCTACGATTATTAATCCTAGTGTCCTATTTGACTTTCTACTAATATTTTTGTTTTGATTTTTGGTTTTAAATTCTTGCTAATTATATCTCTTATATCCCCCTGATCCCTTTCGCAACCCGCCTCCGCAATCGCAACGAATACCAGAAAATTTATTAATTGTATACCATTGGGACAAAAACAGTGCAGGATAATGTAAATGGAGCAAGGTATGGCTGCAAAATATAGCACTAGGTGATTTATTACTGACTGTCCGAGAAACAAATCCCATTGTCATATTTGCATTAATTTGCAATAGCCATTTGCAGACTGGCTACAGGTGATGCTGGGAGGTAATGGACCCAATAGTTTATGAATGTCATTAATTTTGTTTCATAAATGTCATGAAAGTTAATGAAACTATCGAACAAAGGCTCCGCTCTTACATTAGTTAAGAACATAAGAATGAAGGTAAATGTTGAAGGCCTATTGGCCAATACAACTCAGATCCTTTTTATAACAAACCTTCAGGTCAGCAGGAGGAAGAAGCTAAGGGGAGAACTTACCGTTAAATAATTCTTCATATATTCTAACCTGTTTATCGTTAACTCCTGCTCCACCCGTTTCTTGAGGTTCTTCAACATAACATATCGATGCAAGGACGTATTTGTGCGCCTGAGTTTGGAAATTTGGCGGTGGAGAGCTTCAGAATTGTATTTTGCTCTCTCATCTGAATCTTGCGGGGTGAGAAGTAACTCTTCTCAAATGGATTAGTCTTTGCCATGGTTACAACAACGGACGAGCGTAAACAAACAGCACGACCAGGAAAGAACTGGGGAAGCAAGTGAGGGTCTGAGTAGGTTCGGCGCCTTATGAGCTAAATCATATCAGGTGAAGTCTGGTGACATGGAGTTTTTTGCCTAGTATCTGAAATAAATGGATATATCACTGAGCCACTACAGCACGCAATAGCCCGTACTATGATAAATTTTGTTATAGTAGTCGATTGTGAGACAACATCAACATGCTATTGATGGAAAATATCTCAACACAAACAACCACTCACATCTTCACAAATGGATCATTAGAGCAAGAATGAGATTCTGTTGGTGCAACAGTTATGAGCATAGGAAGGTGGACTGCAGAAGGCCTATTGGCCCATACAAGGCAACTGCTATTTATAACCACCCAATCCCACTCATATACATGTCCATCCCACTCTTGAAACAATTGAAGGACCCCACCTCCACCACAGTAGGCGGTAATTGGTTCTACAAATCAACAACTCTGTTACCGAACCAGTATTTACCCATGTCTATTATAATCTAATCTTATCCAATTTATACTCATTGTTTCGTGTTATGTCTTGTGTTGACACTTAATACTACTATTAATT
This sequence comes from Procambarus clarkii, assembly GCF_040958095.1. Lineage (NCBI taxonomy): Eukaryota > Metazoa > Arthropoda > Malacostraca > Decapoda > Cambaridae > Procambarus > Procambarus clarkii. Next base: position 9,055 of record NW_027191021.1, read on the forward strand.
CCCGATGTTTTGCGGTAATAGGGTCCACAAATCGACAGTCCTGTTACCGAATCTGTATTTACCCAGAACATTCCCATATCTATAGTTATCCAGTTTATATTCATTGTTTTGAGTTTTATTATGCGTTGATACTTTAATACCCTATTAATATCGCCTTTTTGTTCATTTGAACATTCCTATGTTCATACGAATGTCCATTCATATGAACATAGGAATGAAGGTAAAAGCAGATGGCTATTAGAAGATGGCATCGGCCGTCGAAGAAGTTCCTATTTATATCCACCCAACCCCATTCACATATATATAAAAAACCTACGCTTGAAACATTCAAGAGATCCTTCAACTGTTATGCTATGCGGTAATTTGCCCTTCGAATTGTGTACACTGTTACCAAACCAACATTTACCCAGGCCATTTCTAATATAAATTTTTTCAAAATTTATACCTATTTGTTCATGTTTTGCCTTGTGTTGATCCAGATTGTGACTGGTCCAAGACGGACCGGAACTTCGTCGTTCCATCACTTTCTAGTGTGAGGTTCAGTCAACATATTTACACCAAGTTTTTGTTACTCCTCGTCTGTGAGTGTTGAGACTTTTAATACCCTATTAATAACCCTTTTGCTATGTCCATTAGCCCACTTGTACATCCCTATCATGTCAACCCTAATTCTTCGCCTTTCCATATAATGTAATTTAAGCTTCGTCAATTTTTTTACTATGCCAGATTTCTAATTTGCGAGAATACCTTCGTCATCCTACGCTGGACACGTTCTAGTAAATTAATATCCATTCCATTGTATGTTGATACGATCTGAACTGCATAATCTACAGGGGGCCTAACAGTAGTATATATAGCTGAAGAACAACACCAGGGTTTCTTATTACTAAGGCTACGATTAATTAATCCTAGTGTCCTATTTGACTTTCTACTAATATTTTTGTTTTGATTTTTTGGTTTTAAATTCTTGCTAATTATATCTCTTATATCCCCCTGATCCCTTTCGCAACCGCCTCCGCAATCGCAAAGAATACCAGAAAAATTATTAATTGTATACCATTGGGACAAAAACAGTGCAGGATAATGTAAATGGAGCAAGGTATGGCTGCAAAATATAGCACTAGGTGATTTATTACTGACTGTCCGAGAAACAAATCCCATTGTCATATTTGCATTAATTTGCAATAGCCATTTGCAGACTTGGCTACAGGTGATGCTGGGAGGTAATGGACCCAATAGTTTATGAATGTCATTAATTTTGTTTCATAAATGTCATGAAAGTTAATGAAACTATCGAACAAAGGCTCCGCTCTTACATTAGTTAAGAACATAAGAATGAAGGTAAATGTTGAAGGCCTATTGGCCAATACAACTCAGATCCTTTTTATAACAACCTTCAGGTCAGCAGGAGGAAGAAGCTAAGGGGAGAACTTACCGTTAAATAATTCTTCCATATATTCTAACCTGTTTATCGTTAACTCCTGCTCCACCCGTTTCTTGAGGTTCTTCAACATAACATATCGATGCAAGGACGTATTTGTGCGCCTGAGTTTGGAAATTTTGGCGGTGGAGAGCTTCAGAATTGTATTTTGCTCTCTCATCTGAATCTTGCGGGGTGAGAAGTAACTCTTCTCAAATGGATTAGTCTTTGCCATGGTTACAACAACGGACGAGCGTAAACAAACAGCACGACCAGGAAAGAACTGGGGAAGCAAGTGAGGGTCTGAGTAGGTTCGGCGCCTTATGAGCTAAATCATATCAGGTGAAGTCTGGTGACATGGAGTTTTTGCCTAGTATCTGAAATAAATGGATATATCACTGAGCCACTACAGCACGCAATAGCCCGTACTATGATAAATTTTGTTATAGTAGTCGATTGTGAGACAACATCAACATGCTATTGATGGAAAATATCTCAACACAAACAACCACTCACATCTTCACAAATGGATCATTAGAGCAAGAATGAGATTCTGTTGGTGCAACAGTTATGAGCATAGGAAGGTGACTGCAGAAGGCCTATTGGCCCATACAAGGCAACTGCTATTTATAACCACCCAATCCCACTCATATACATGTCCATCCCACTCTTGAAACAATTGAAGGACCCCACCTCCACCACAGTAGGCGGTAATTGGTTCTACAAATCAACAACTCTGTTACCGAACCAGTATTTACCCATGTCTATTATAAATCTAATCTTATCCAATTTATACTCATTGTTTCGTGTTATGTCTTGTGTTGACACTTAATACTACTATTAATATCCCCTATGTTTTGCGGTAATAGGGTCCACAAATCGACAGTCCTGTTACCGAATCTGTATTTACCCAGAACATTCCCATATCTATAGTTATCCAGTTTATATTCATTGTTTTGAGTTTTATTATGCGTTGATACTTTTAATACCCTATTAATATCCTTTTGTTCATTTGAACATTCCTATGTTCATACGAATGTCCATTCATATGAACATAGGAATGAAGGTAACAGATGCTAGCTGGCATCGCCGTCGAAGAAGTTCCTATTTATATCCACCCAACCCCATTCACATATATATAAAAACCCTACGCTTGAAACATTCAAGAGATCCTTCAACTGTTATGCTATGCGGTAATTTGCCCTTCGAATGTGTGTACACTGTTACCAAACCAACATTTACCCAGGCCATTTCTAAATATAATTTTTTCAAATTTATACCTATTTGTTCATGTTTTGCCTTGTGTTGATCCAATTGTGACTGGTCCAGACGGACCGGAACTTCGTCGTTCCATCACTTTCTAGTGTGAGGTTCAGTCAACATATTTACACCAAGTTTTTGTTACTCCTCGTCTGTGAGTGTTGAGACTTTTAATACCCTATTAATAACCCTTTTGCTATGTCCATTAGCCCACTTGTACATCCCTATCATGTCAACCCTAATTCTTCGCCTTCCATATATGTAATTTAAGCTTCGTCAATCTTTTTTACTATGCCAGATTTCTAATTTGCGAGAATACCTTCGTCATCCTACGCTGGACAACGTTCTAGTAAATTAATATCCATTCCATTGTATGTTTGATACGATCTGAACTGCATAATCTACAGGGGCCTAACAGTAGTAATATATAGCTGAAGAAACAACACCAGGTTCTTATTACTAAGGCTACGATTTATTAATCCTAGTGTCCTATTGACTTTCTACTAATATTTTGTTTTGATTTTTTGGTTTTAAATTCTTGCTAATTATATCTCTTATATCCCCCTGATCCCTTTCGCAACCCGCCTCCGCAATCGCAACGAATACCAGAAAATTTATTAATTGTATACCATTGGGACAAAACAGTGCAGGATATGTAAATGGAGCAAGGTATGGCTGCAAAATATAGCACTAGGTGATTTATTACTGACTGTCCGAGAAACAAATCCCATTGTCATATTTGCATTAATTTGCAATAGCCATTTGCAGACTTGGCTACAGTGATGCTGGGAGGTAATGGACCCAATAGTTTATGAATGTCATTAATTTTGTTTCATAAATGTCATGAAAGTTAATGAAACTATCGAACAAAAGGCTCCGCTCTTACATTAGTTAAGAACATAAGAATGAAGGTAAATGTTGAAGGCCTATTGGCCAATACAACTCAGATCCTTTTTATAACAAACCTTCAGGTCAGCAGGAGGAAGAAGCTAAGGGGAGAACTTACCGTTAAATAATTCTTCCATATATTCTAACCTGTTTATCGTCACTCCTGCTCCACCCGTTTCTTGAGGTTCTTCAACATAACATATCGATGCAATGACGTATTTGTGCGCCTGAGTTTGGAATTTTGGCGGTGGAGAGCTTCAGAATTGTATTTTGCTCTCTCATCTGAATCTTGCGGGGTGAGAAGTAACTCTTCTCAATGGATTAGTCTTTGCCATGGTTACAACAACGGACGAGCGTAAACAAACAGCACGACCAGGAAAGAACTGGGGAAGCAAGTGAGGGTCTGAGTAGGTTCGGCGCCTTATGAGCTAAATCATATCAGGTGAAGTCTGGTGACATGGAGTTTTTGCCTAGTATCTGAAATAAATGGATATATCACTGAGCCACTACAGCACGCAATAGCCCGTACTATGATAAATTTTGTTATAGTAGTCGATTGTGAGACAACATCAACATGCTATTGATGGAAAAATATCTCAACACAAACAACCACTCACATCTTCACAAATGGATCATTAGAGCAAGAATGAGATTCTGTTGGGTGCAACAGTTATGAGCATAGGAAGGTGACTGCAGAAGGCCTATTGGCCCATACAAGGCAACTGCTATTTATAACCACCCAATCCCACTCATATACATGTCCATCCCACTCTTGAAACAATTGAAGGACCCCACCTCCACCACAGTAGGCGTGTAATTGGTTTCTACAAATCAACAACTCTGTTTACCGAACCAGTATTTACCCATGTCCTATTATAAATCTAATCTTATCCAATTTATACTCATTGTTTCGTGTTATGTCTTGTGTTGACACTTTAATACTACTATTAATATCCCCCTATGTTTTTGCGGTAATAGGGTCCACAAATCGACAGTCCTGTTACCGAATCTGTATTTACCCAGAACATTCCCATATCTATAGTTATCCAGTTTATATTCATTGTTTTGAGTTTTATTATGCGTTGATACTTTATACCCTATTAATATCCCTTTTTGTCATTTGAACATTCCTATGTTCATACGAATGTCCATTCATATGAACATAGGAATGAAGGTAAAAGCAGATGGCATCGCCGTCGAAGAAGTTCCTATTTATATCCACCCAACCCATTCACATATATATAAAAAACCCTACGCTTGAAACATTCAAGAGATCCTTCAACTGTTATGCTATGCGGTAATTTGCCCTTCGAATTGTGTACACTGTTACCAAACCAACATTTACCCAGGCCATTTCTAAATATAATTTTTTTCAAATTATACCTATTTGTTCATGTTTGCCTTGTGTTGATCCAATTGTGACTGGTCCAAGACGGACCGGAACTTCGTCGTTCCATCACTTTCTAGTGTGAGGTTCAGTCAACATTTTTACACCAAGTTTTTGTTACTCCTCGTCTGTGAGTGTTGAGACTTTTAATACCCTATTAATAACCCTTTTGCTATGTCCATTAGCCCACTTGTACATCCCTATCATGTCAACCCTAATTCTTCGCCTTTCCATATAATGTAATTTAAGCTTCGTCAATCTTTTTACTATGCCAGATTTCTAATTTGCGAGAATACCTTCGTCATCCTACGCTGGACACGTTCTAGTAAATTAATATCCATTCCATTGTATGTTGATACGATCTGAACTGCATAATCTACAGGGGGCCTAACAGTAGTAATATATAGCTGAAGAACAACACCAGGTTTCTTATTACTAAGGCTACGATTAATAATCCTAGTGTCCTATTTGACTTTCTACTAATATTTTTGTTTTGATTTTTGGTTTTAAATTCTTGCTAATTATATCTCTTATATCCCCCTGATCCCTTTCGCAAACCCGCCTCCGCAATCGCAACGAATACCAGAAAATTGATTAATTGTATACCATTGGGACAAAAACAGTGCAGGATAATGTAAATGGAGCAAGGTATGGCTGCAAAATATAGCACTAGGTGATTTATTACTGACTGTCCGAGAAACAAATCCCATTGTCATATTTGCATTAATTTGCAATAGCCATTTGCAGACTTGGCTACAGGTGATGCTGGGAGGTAATGGACCCCAATAGTTTATGAATGTCATTAATTTTGTTTCATAAATGTCATGAAAGTTAATGAAACTATCGAACAAAGGCTCCGCTCTTACATTAGTTAAGAACATAAGAATGAAGGTAAATGTTGAAGGCCTATTGGCCAATACAACTCAGATACTTTTTATAACAAACCTTCAGGTCAGCAGGAGGAAGAAGCTAAGGGGAGAACTTACCGTTAAATAATTCCTTCCATATATTCTAACCTGTTTATCGTCACTCCTGCTCCCACCCGTTTCTTGAGGTTCTTCAACATAACATATCGATGCAAGGACGTATTTGTGCGCCTGAGTTTGGAAATTTTGGCGGTGGAGAGCTTCAGAATTGTATTTTGCTCTCTCATCTGAATCTTGCGGGGTGAGAAGTAACTCTTCTCAAATGGATTAGTCTTTGCCATGGTTACAACAACTGACGAGCGTAAACAAACAGCACGACCAGGAAAGAACTGGGGAAGCAGTGAGGGTCTGAGTAGGTTCGGCGCCTTATGAGCTAAATCATATCAGTTGAAGTCTGGTGACATGGAGTTTTTGCCTAGTATCTGAATAAATGGATATATCACTGAGCCACTACAGCACGCAATAGCCCGTACTATGATAATTTTGTTATAGTAGTCGATTGTGAGACAACATCAACATGCTATTGATGGAAAATATCTCAACACAAACAACCACTCACATCTTCACAAATGGATCATTAGAGCAAGAATGAGATTCTGTTGGTGCAACAGTTATGAGCATAGGAAGGTGACTGCAGAAGGCCTATTGGCCCATACAAGGCAACTGCTATTTATAACCACCCAAATCCCACTCATATACATGTCCATCCACTCTTGAAACAATTGAAGGACCCCACCTCCACCACAGTAGGCGGTAATTGGTTTCTACAACAATCAACAACTCTGTTACCGAACCAGTATTTACCCATGTCTATTATAAATCTAATCTTATCCAATTTATACTCATTGTTTCGTGTTATGTCTTGTGTTGACACTTAATACTACTATTAATATCCCCCTATGTTTTGCGGTAATAGGGTCCACAAATCGACAGTCCTGTTACCGAATCTGTATTTACCCAGAACATTCCCATATCTATAGTTATCCAGTTTATATTCATTGTTTTGAGTTTTTATTATGCGTTGATACTTTTAATACCCTATTAATATCCCTTTTTGTTCATTTGAACATTCCTATGTTCATACGAATGTCCATTCATATGAACATAGGAATGAAGGTAAAGATTAGCAGATGGCATCGCCGTCGAAGAAGTTCCTATTTATATCCACCCAACCCCATTCACATATATATAAAAACCCTACGCTTGAAACATTCAAGAGATCCTTCAACTGTTATGCTATGCGGTAATTTGCCCTTCGAATTGTGTACACTGTTACCAAACCAACATTTACCCAGGCCATTTTCTAAATATAATTTTTCAAATTTATACCTATTTGTTCATGTTTTGCCTTGTGTTGATCCAATTGTGACTGGTCCAAGACGACCGGAACTTCGTCGTTCCATCACTTTCTAGTGTGAGGTTCAGTCAACATTTTACACCAAGTTTTTGTTACTCCTCGTCTGTGAGTGTTGAGACTTTTAATACCCTATTAATAACCCTTTTGCTATGTCCATTAGCCCACTTGTACATCCCTATCATGTCAACCTATTCTTCGCCTTTCCATATAATGTAATTTAAGCTTCGTCAATCTTTTTTACTATGCCAGATTTCTAATTTGCGAGAATACCTTCGTCATCCTACGCTGGACACGTTCTAGTAAATTAATATCCATTCCATTGTATGTTGATACGATCTGAACTGCATAATCTACAGGGGCCTAACAGTAGTAATTATATAGCTGAAGAACAACACCAGGTTTCTTATTACTAAGGCTACGATTAATTAATCCTAGTGTCCTATTTGACTTTCTACTAATATTTTTGTTTTGATTTTTGGTTTTAAATTCTTGCTAATTATATCTCTTATATCCCCCTGATCCCTTTCGCAACCCGCCTCCGCAATCGCAACGAATACCAGAAAATTGATTAATTGTATACCATTGGGACAAAAACAGTGCAGGATAATGTAAATGGAGCAAGGTATGGCTGCAAAATATAGCACTAGGTGATTTATTACTGACTGTCCGAGAAACAAATCCCATTGTCATATTTGCATTAATTTGCAATAGCCATTTGCAGACTTGGCTACAGGTGATGCTGGGAGGTAATGGACCCAATAGTTTATGAATGTCATTAATTTTGTTTCATAAATGTCATGAAAGTTAATGAAACTATCGAACAAAGGCTCCGCTCTTACATTAGTTAAGAACATAAGAATGAAGGTAAATGTTGAAGGCCTATTGGCCCATACAACTCAGATCCTTTTTATAACAAACCTATGGTCAGCAGGAGGAAGAAGCTAAGGGGAGAACTTACCGTTAAATAATTCTTCCATATATTCTAACCTGTTTCTCGTTAACTCCTGCTCCACCCGTTTCTTGAGGTTCTTCAACATAACATATCGATGCAAGGACGTATTTCTGCGCCTGAGTTTGGAAATTTTGGCGGTGGAGAGCTTCAGAATTGTATTTTGCTCTCTCATCTGAATCTTGCGGGGTGAGAAGTAACTCTTCTCAAATGGATTAGTCTTTGCCATGGTTACAACAACGGACGAGCGTAAACAAACAGCACGACCAGGAAAGAACTGGGGAAGCAAGTGAGGGTCTGAGTTGGTTCGGCGCCTTATGAGCTAAATCATATCAGGTGAAGTCTGGTGACATGGAGTTTTTGCCTAGTATCTGAAATAAATGGATATATCACTGAGCCACTACAGCACGCAATAGCCCGTACTATGATAAATTTTGTTATAGTAGTCGATTGTGAGACAACATCAACATGCTATTGATGGAAAATATCTCAACACAAACAACCACTCACATCTTCACAAATGGATCATTAGAGCAAGAATGAGATTCTGTTGGTGCAACAGTTAAGAACATAAGAAGGTGACTGCAGAAGGCCTATTGGCCCATACAAGGCAACTGCTATTTATAACCACCCAATCCCACTCATATACATGTCCATCCCACTCTTGAAACAATTGAAGGACCCCACCTCCACCACAGTAGGCGGTAATTGGTTCTACAAATCAACAACTCTGTTACCGAACCAGTATTTACCCATGTCTATTATAAATCTAATCTTATCCAATTTATACTCATTGTTTCGTGTTATGTCTTGTGTTGACACTTTTAATACTACTATTAATATCCCCCTATGTTTTGCGGTAATAGGGTCCACAAATCGACAGTCCTGTTACCGAATCTGTATTTACCCAGAACATTCCCATATCTATAGTTATCCAGTTTATATTCATTGTTTTGAGTTTTATTATGCGTTGATACTTTTAATACCCTATTAATATCCCTTTTTGTTCATATGAACATTCCTATGTTCATACGAATGTCCATTCATATGAACATAGGAATGAAGGTAAAAGCAGATGGCATCGCCGTCGAAGAAGTTCCTATTTATATCCACCCAACCCCATTCACATATATATAAAAACCTACGCTTGAAACAATCAAGAGATCCTTCAACTGTTATGCTATGCGGTAATTTGCCCTTCGAATTGTGTACACTGTTACCAAACCAACATTTACCCAGGCCATTTCTAAATTTAAACTTTTCAAATTTATACCCATTTGTTCATGTTTTGCCTTGTGTTGATCGAATTGTGACTGGTCCAAGACGGACCGGAACTTCGTCGTTCCATCACTTTCTAGTGTGAGGTTCAGTCAACATATTTCAACCAAGTTTTTGTTACTCCTCGTCTGTGGTGTTGAGACTTTTAATACCCTATTAATAACCCTTTGCTATGTCCATTAGCCCACTTGTACATCCCTATCATGTCAACCCTAATTCTTCGCCTTTCCATATAATGTAATTTAAGCTTCGTCAATCTTTTTTACTATGCCAGATTTCTAATTTGCGAGAATACCTTCGTCATCCTACGCTGGACACGTTCTAGTAAATTAATATCCATTCCATAGTATGTTGATACGATCTGAACTGCATAATCTACAGGGGCCTAACAGTAGTAATATATAGCTGAAGAACAACACCAGGTTTCTTATTACTAAGGCTACGATTAATTAATCCTAGTGTCCTATTTGACTTTTACTAATATTTTTGTTTGATTTTTTGGTTTTAAATTCTTGCTAATTATATCTCTTATATCCCCCTGATCCCTTTCGCAACCCGCCTCGCAATCGCAACGAATACCAGAAAATTTATTAATTGTATACAATTGGGACAAAAACAGTGCAGGATAATGTAAATGGAGCAAGGTATGGCTGCAAAATATAGCACTAGGTGATTTATTACTGACTGTCCGAGAAACAAATCCCATTGTCATATTTGCATTAATTTGCAATAGCCATTTGCAGACTTGGCTACAGGTGATGCTGGGAGGTAATGGACCCAATAGTTTATGAATGTCATTAATTTTGTTTCATAAATGTCATGAAAGTTAATGAAACTATCGAACAAAGGCTCCGCTCTTACATTAGTTAAGAACATAAGAATGAAGGTAAATGTTGAAGGCCTATTGGCCCATACAACTCAGATCCTTTTTATAACAAACCTATGGTCAGCAGGAGGAAGAAGCTAAGGGGAGAACTTACCGTTAAATAATTCTTCCATATATTCTAACCTGTTTTCGTTAACTCCTGCTCCACCCGTTTCTTGAGGTTCTTCAACATAACATATCGATGCAAGGACGTATTTGCGCCTGAGTTTGGAAATTTTGGCGGTGGAGAGCTTCAGAATTGTATTTTGCTCTCTCATCTGAATCTTGCGGGGTGAGAAGTAACTCTTCTCAAATGGATTAGTCTTTGCCATGGTTACAAAA